>NC_081343.1:54098580-54398580 GCF_029784015.1 Lycium ferocissimum | reverse complement strand
CAGAAACAACAGCAAGAGCAGCGCGAATAAAAAGGAGGCAAGTGGAGGGCAATCATTTGGTCAGAAAATTTTACGGCTTGCAGCCCCTTGCAGAGATTGCCATGTGACTGAAACAATTCCATCTACAAAGCCACAAGCACTAAGATGATCAAGCACAATATAGTTACACATGACACTTTGTGTTTGGTAAGATGGTAATCAAAATGTTTAGTTAAGATTGATAATAATGTTAGCAAATCAGATAATGTCTTGATATAATCTTTTAGTATTAAAGATTGGTAATAATGTATTACTTATTGGTTGGAGCAGTGATAGTGATGCTAGAAATCGCAATAGTTGCGAAGGAAAACGATTTCAGTGAGAGTCATTTCGCTGTGAACATGTTTTCTTGGAAAACACCTTTTGCTAACCAATAAATATCAAAACATCACTTACTTTCCGGAATATTTTCGATCATACCAGATTCATTTCTCAGATAAACTGGCATCAGATTTTTCCTATTCAGTGTGTCCAAGGTTCATTTGCATCAGCAGATCGTGGTTGTATTATTCGAACCCTTCAGAGGTTGCAAATTAAATCCTTGGGTTGCACATGTCGAAAGAGTTTATTTTCAACTTAGTAATGTCATCCCTACGATAACATAAACCACCGTATAAATGCACATATTTAAAACGATATGACAATAAAACCTAACATGAGTAGCTTCACAGCGGATCATGCCAAATTCTCGTGTAATTATTGCTAAACTGACCAAATCATACTGGGGGGATTATTTTGGTAGTAAATTCTGGATTTATTGTTATATAAAAATGAAAAATCTACAGTCAGTATCATGTCTCCCAAATACCAAAAGTTCTTGTCCGTCTCCTGATACAAGTCTATATATCCATGTTTTCCAAATTATAAAGATCTGTTTTTTTAGCTCCACGCAAAAAAGACATGCATTACAAGTCAAAAATCTCAATGAGAAATGTGTAATTCTCCCTTAAGAAAATATAAAAGGTAAAGATAGGAACATAAAGCGACTTTTAAGGTGTAATTAACAAATTAACTACTTAATCAAATCTCCTTTCAGGGCACAATTTAAGACTCAATTAGAGGGGAAATGGGAGTGATTCATGCAAGCTTGGCGCTTTGATTACAATGGAAGGGTCTAAATTGCAATAGTCGAGGCATTTTGAAGTCCCAAATGTCAAATTTATTTTATTCTTTATTGTGGTCAATGATGTAATTATTGCAAAATCACGGGGCCAAACTCACTTTTTTTATATATATATATATATTCGTTCCAGTATTCCACGTCGGTAGCTTGTGTCTTCTAGTAATTGACTAGGAGAATATGTAAGAAAGCAGTTAAGGTCAATTTTGTTTATTTCATTTGTTGATTCACATGCTTTGTCTTATCAAGTCCATCAACAACTCGATTCATAAAAATGTAATATTGACATTTAATTATATAATCATACAATAATTACTTATTATATACAAACACTCATCCCTTACGTTGAAATTAGAGTTATAATTATCAAATGCTTTTAGAAAAATTAATATCAACATTTAAAAAGTTCTCTTACACATGGGTTTCTGGTCATTATGTTCCTCTAAAAGGTTTTCATCATTACTCTTTTTTGATATTATTCTGAGTTTTCATTTAAGGATTTAAGTTCTATCCTTAGGTTCTACACTTTTAATACGTTAAACATCATTATCATTATAATGTTATAAGGTTGCCTTTTACATGACTTGATTGTGTAAATAAACTTTCCACTAATAATACATAAAACTTAACTCTTTCATGAAATAATTAATCTAATTAGTTAAAGTGAAAAAAGAAAATGAAGAGGGAAGCAATCCAATGATTCCAAAATCAGAGTGAGTTACGATTCATTAGGGAGGCTTCACTGTAAGCGGTGGACCTTAAATGCATAATAACAATGCCCATCCACGGGTCATATCAAACAAGAATATAAATGAAAAGGAATTAATTATTGGACTTTCCTTTACTCTCTCTCTTTACCTGCACAGAATATCACGCTACTGATTATTATGGTAAGTACAAGATTTAAGTATGAACAGAATGATTTTGTAGAAGAAAACAAGAAATTGGAGTAAACCCAAGTTGCATTTGGAGCCAAAATGCTGAGATTCCATTATTCTTTCTTGTTTCTTTGCTACTGCGTGATTCTTCAGCTTGTTTGCTCTCGCCATGGTTAGCCCTTTTAACTTTACTTATAATGTGTCAACTAATTTTTACTGCGTTTATATGAACACTTGCTTGTTGGGATTTGGGATCTACTTATCTTATACTTTCAAGTGGTGACCTTTCTCTGGATTTGTTTTACATGTAGTAATGGAATTGTGTTGTTCATTGATTGGGATTTTGCATTGGACTTGCTTTGTTGTTAATGATTTTTTTTAATAGCTTAAATGTAGTGATTTTAGCTAGTTTCTGCTGTTTTGTTCCTGAGTTGAATACTCTGGATCGTTAGTAGTTATATCGAAACTCGAGTTATCTGAATAATGGATTTAGGGGCGAATATCCCTACTATAATTCTTACATGTATGATAATGACAATAACAGTTGCATTGATGGTTATCTTCAGTCTTAAAGACAGTAAACAGTGTTTGACTTTATAAGCTTTAGTGATCTTTAAAAGAAGTTAAGGTAGTGTGTCGGGTGCTCTCACAATGCAAGACAAGAAAATGAGTCTATAACTGTGGTTCAATTCAATCCCCCGAGTTAGCTCGGAACAGTTGTGGCTAGCTATATGAATCTTCTATATTCATTCCAATAATAGATCTTATGCCTTCAACTTAAGGGGTCTTTAAATGTTAGGCATATGACCCTACATGCATTACTGTTCTCTAAATGAGTGAAACTCGAATAGTTGTGGAATAGTTTTTTAATAGCTTGAATATACTGCTGTTTTGTTCCTGAGTTGAATACTTTGGATTGTTATTCTTTTCTGAGTGAACTAGAAAGTTCTTTTTTATGGTTATCTTTTCTTGTTTCTGCTTCTGCATTGTTCTTCAGCTTGTCTGCTCTCGCCGTGGTCAGCCCTTTTTCTTTTGCTTGTAATGTGAAATGGTTCAAGAAATTTTACTGGGTTTCTTTAGTAATAAAGGCTTGCCTTTTGTGATCTACTTGTCTTATTTGCAAGTAGTGGCCATTTTATTAACAAAAATCTACTTGTGTGGATTTGTTTTAGATGTAGTAATGGTTGTGTTTTCATTGATTGGGATTTTGCAATGGACTTGTTTTTGCTTTTGTTTTGTTGTTAATGAGTTTTTAGTAGCTTGAATATACTTATTTTA
Organism: Lycium ferocissimum; assembly: GCF_029784015.1. Classification (NCBI taxonomy): domain Eukaryota; kingdom Viridiplantae; phylum Streptophyta; class Magnoliopsida; order Solanales; family Solanaceae; genus Lycium; species Lycium ferocissimum. The sequence goes on along the minus strand of NC_081343.1, from coordinate 54,395,265 downwards.
GCTAGTTCTGCTGTTTTATTCCTGGATTGAAATACTTTGGATCGTTATTCTTTTAGTGAACTGGAAAGTTCATTTTATAGTTATCTGAATAATGGATTTAGGGGCTAAGATTCATACTATAATTGGTGACATGTATGATAATCAATATAGTTGGAATTATCACGTTAACAGCTGCATTGATGGTTATCTACAGTCTCAAATCTGTACTGGTTTTGACTTTTCTAAGCTTTAGTAATCTTTAAAAGAAGTTAAGGTAGTGTGTCGGGTGCTCACACAATGCAAGACAAGAAATGAGTCTATAATTGCGGTTCAATCCCCCGAATCAGCTTGGAACAGTTGCGGTTAGCTATATGAATCTTTTATATTCATTTCCACTCTACTCGGGTCCATTTCATTTCCGTACTAGATCTTATGCCTTTTAAGTCAACTTAAGGGGTCTTCAAATGTCACACATATCCCTACATGCATTACTGTTCTCTAAATGAGTAAAACTTTTTGTAATGTTTTTGTTGTTGCACACTTGCACTTAGTTGTTTTAGGTCACCTGTTCCCTGGCTCTTTTTTTGGTTATGGGGTTGAACTTGAAAGTCTGGTTTGGGCATATTTTTCTGGTTGTGGTTTGATGAATCAAAGGAGGAGCAAATAAGAGTAGACTCACAAATCTGCTGAGCCTCTTTAGGTCTACCTGGTACTCATTAACATAAGCTTTTAAGTGCATCAAATCAATGTAACATTAGTGATAAATAAACATTATTCCACCTCAAATATTCAAACTGCTCCCACTTCCTCTTAAGTGTAGAGTTTGATGAACTTGTGAAGTACATTTAGGACTACATTCTACCCCCCCACCCCGCCCGCCCGGTGATGTTCAAGGTGGACTTGCTTCCTCTTTACACTGTTCTGTCATTTCTGGATGTCTAGTGCTTTTATTCTGTCATACTCGAAAACTTGCTTCTTGGCTTTTATTCATTAGCCTCCAAGTGGGTATTTTGTTCAGTATGCTGTTTATTCACTGCAGAGCCGTATGTAATGCGAATAAGCTGTGGAGCTCGACAGGATGTTCATAGTGCCCCTACAAATACCCGCTGGCATAAGGATTTTGCATATACTGGAGGGATACCTACCAATGGAACATGGCCAAGTTTCATTACACCTCAACTCTCTACTCTTCGGTATTTCCCGTTATCAGAGGGACCTGAGAATTGTTACAATATCAAGAGAGTCCCCCATGGCCACTATTCAGTGAGGATTTTCTTTGGATTGGTTAAAGAACCAAGCTTTGATAATGAACCACTGTTTGATGTTTCTGTTGAAGGCACCTTGGTTTATACTTTGCCATCTGGTTGGAGCAATCACGACGATGAACGAGCATTTGTTGAAACACTTATTTTTCTTGATGATGGTACTGCCTCTCTTTGCTTCCACAGCACGGGTCATGGAGATCCAGCTATACTTGCAATTGAAATTCTCCAAGTAGATGACAGAGCATACTATACTGGTCCTGACTTTGGTAAAGGGACAATTATTAGAACTGTCAGAAGACTCAACTGTGGTGCTCAGAAATCAAAGTTTGATGTGGACTACAGTGGTGATCATTGGGGTGGTGACCGGTTTTGGAATTCAATCAAGACCTTTGGCCAGAATTCTGATCGCCTCATTTCTACCAAAAACAGTACAAAGTCAACTTCCAAAGCACCAAACTTCTACCCCGGATCTATTTATCAAACTGCTCTTCTTAGCACTGACAATGAGCCAGAATTAACATACACAATGGATGTCGATCCCAATAAAAAATACTCTGTTTGGTTACACTTTGCGGAAATTGACCCTTCAGTTACATCCGTGGGTCAGAGGGTCATGGACATTTTGATCAATGGTGACACTGTATTTTCAGATGTTGACATTGTGAAGATGACTGGGGGTATTAACAGTGCTCTCGTGCTGAACACAACAGTTGTAGTCAGTGGCAGGACTTTAACAATCACATTGCATCCAACAAAAGGAACTCACGCCATAATTAGTGCTATTGAAATCTTTGAGGTTATTGTAGCTGAATCTAAAACGTTACTTGACGAAGGTACATGAGTTAAAAGATTTCCGCTAACATTTCTTGGATGCTTGTTCAGAGTTTAAAGTGGGAAAGCAATATGTAGTCAAAAGTTTGTACAAGTTTTATGCCTGGGATAGCTTTCTCCGTTTTACGCTTTGTTATGCTATAGAGAGTAGCCAAAAGTAGTAGTTTATTCTTTTTTTGACTCATGGGTCTAGCTTGTGCCAGTAATATTTTACTGCTCTGATTATGGAAGTTATTTGAACTATTATTGATACTAATTTATCCTGCTTTACTTCTGCAGTCCGGGGTTTGCAGTCGCTAAAGAATGCACTTGGACTTCCCCTTCGGCTTGGATGGAATGGTGATCCATGTGTGCCCCAACAACATCCCTGGAATGGAGCAGATTGTCAATTTGACAAAACTAGCAATAAATGGGTCATCGACGGGATGTACGTCATTGAACTTACTCTTAGATACAGAAGTTTGTATCTATATGTACGTTTGTGTGGTCGGGCATGTAGTGTACGTATGCATGGCATATTCAAATATCAATTACGTACGCCCATGTATTTTGCATGTATTCTTCAGTCAAGTTCCCCACCTCAATCTATAGGTTTTTGGTTGACAAGTTTCTGGACAACTTGGTCTCCACCGTGTGTGAATTGTCTGAATAACACAATCATGAACCAAACCAAGATAAATGGCCTTGCTCCCTTCCAAAGGAAGTCGGAAAAAATGGGCAGCTTTAAACACTTAGCTCAATTAGAGAATCTTGCTGATGTAGAAAATTTTCATCTTAGAAACATATGCTCGCGCCCCCATACTTAAACACTTATTTCTTTATATTCTTTTCTTAAGTTACACATCTCAATCTAACATGGGTCTGGTGGTGAATTGCTGAACAGCTGGGCTTTCTGTGTTTTGTGTGATTCACCAATTAACATGGTTCATTACGCATAAAGTGGTTAAAGCCAAGTTGAGTGTGTGAAAGGTATTGCAGCTATGAGGTGGAATATTGGGACTGTGAATAGCAAAGGCCGAGGACTAGGGGGAGGCCAGGAAGGAGGCTATGAAGGGGAAAGTGAGAGAGAATGGTGGCAATGGCCCAAAAGGGAAGTTGCGGCAATGAGGGAAGGATTGGGTTTATGAAAGAATGTTAATGTATGCTTTACCAAAAACAACAAAAAAGAAAGAATGTTTTGTATGATGGAATGAGGAAGAGGACTAGGCTAATGGACTGTGGAGATGAAGGGCGTATTTATCTAACTACACCAGAAAGCCCGTGTGGAATTGGCGAACAGGGAAGCAGTGAATTAGTCAGGAAATTCTGGTTTACTGGTAACCAGGCATAGTATCAATTTCTCCACTGCCAAAGTAACCATCCCCATCTCCCATCATGGTTGAACTTTGTTATTTGAGTATCTAATTAGTTTATCTATTGGGTGTTAAAAGTAAACTTTATTATGTGATAGTGATAGTTGAAAGCTCCTTTCTGTACCTTTTTAATTTTATAATTTTGCTTGTTACTAAATGAAGTCAACTTGGGCCACCTAAAGGTTGGAGCTAGTGTTTGTTTGTTAAAACTTCAATCCAACTTCTCATATTTCTTATAATTATTGATTAGATGGAGTAGGGGTGGGTTGGTTTGTGCTTTCCTGTTTATGATGTAATGTTTTATGGAGAAGCATCCAGAAGATGCAAAGAAGTTCAAATGGTGATCAGAGTACAAAAAGATGATTAGCTCCTGGACAATTATACTTTAAGTCCTAAATAAAATTTAGGAGCTAAGGAAATCCATAAATTGATCTACAGTAATTTATTTCCATTGCTCAGCTTACATCAACAAAATAGATTTTAGCAAGTATCTAGCCTTTTTAGAGAGTGGCTGGAAGTTGAAATCCTAGCAAAATATCTCTGGTTTTGATCTTTCCATATACACCAAAAAATGCAGGGTGGAACCATCTGTTACATCCTTTGGATGGACCTTCCAACTCTTCATTGTCCCAACCAGTGTAGGGCATCACCCAGTATACCCCAAAAAGATTCAAGAATATGTTCCGAGCATCCTTTGCAACAGTGTTGAGAAGCAGAAGATGACACATCTTCAGAGTCTTCCATGTACATATAGCATCTCTGACTCGAGATATATCCTCTTTTGCTGTGGTTATCTCAAGTTAGGCAGGCTTCTGGAGTGCTATCCTTCTTTTTTTTAAAACTATCTTTGTTGGTACCTTTGCTCCATCAACTTCAAGGTCACTCCTCATGTTGTGTTTTATTGAATGTTATACCATGCTTTCACAGTGAACAGTCCAGTATCACAACTGCAGCACTTCATCATGTCTTACCTCTGAGGGTTTATTGTCTCTTGTTCCAAATTGGTCATCAATTCCGTTAAGCTACTCAGCTCCCAGTCTCGACAATTACTCCTCAATACTTTATTCAAGAATTACCGTCTCTACATTGTATCACAAGCCGGAATAATTCAATGAACTCTTTTAGTGGGCTGCTTCCAACCCACTTCATGCAAAACGCTGCTATTTTCACCATTACCCGTTTCAAAGTAGACATTTGAGCTGAACTCCTCCTGCAGCTTGCTGATATACTTCCAAGGTCCAACACCATATGGAGATTAAGCTATCTTTGTGACAGTGATTGTTCACCTTGTTCAGCTATGATCATGCTCCTCCAGTAAGGCCCATTTTTTTTTTTATAAAGTCCTCCAGTAAGCCTCATAGTCACTACTATACTTCCACAGCCACTTCATTAGCACACTAGGATGGCCAGGTTTATTATCTCAAGATCTCCACTTTTAAGGCAAAAGGAGTACCTATCAGATCGCATGAGCTGATTGTTTTGGAGGTGCAGATCTTGTTCTAAGTAGACCAGAAAGCCCATCTGGCATTTGGAAGAGAGTAGCAGTTGAATTCGTCAGGAATTTCTTCTTTTCTTGGAATTTAAGTGATTTACTTTAATCAGACAGTATAAACTACTCCAACTTTCCAAAATTTACCATCCCCAGCTGTGCATGTCAAATTTATCTTTGAGCATCAAATTATTTTATGTCTGTTAGGTCTTTTCGAAATTTAAACTTATTGATGTGATTCTGATAGTTCAATAGCTCTTTACTTTAACTTCTAACTTAAAAAATTGGCCAGTTTTTAAAAAGTGAAATGAAGTGTTTGTTATTAAACCTTCAAAGTTACAATTCTCATAGTTCATATACTTCTGATCTCAGTTCTTGGTCCCACTATGCCAGTATAATAATGTATTTTCTTATCAAGATGCCTTTCCTGTTTGGTGTCCTCATTCTTCAAATCTGCATGTTAGCATGCCTACGCTTCCATGTGTGTGTTTTTTCTTGCAAGCTTTGTGTAGCAAATTCTTTAACATATTTGTCCTAGTTAGTTTCTGTTATTAGAATAGCAAAACATGGTGTCTGTATTTCTTCTTTTCTAATGCATAGTCTCTAACTCTCTATAAGTTGGTTCATATTAATTGTATTTTTATGAAAATGTACATTAGCTTTGTTGCTATTTGCTAGATAACATGTTACCTCTTGTAATGTAACTGCTCTGTCTGTAAATGTTCCCTTTTACTGGTTTTTGACCAAATCTTATCATTTTCTACCATCTATATTGCTTTTCTTGACACTATGTGAATGCATTGAATGTTTTTGCATCATCTTTAACTCTTCTTCTTTTTCCAACTGGTTTTCCTGTAAGGTCAGTGGCTTGGACAACCAAGGTTTAAGAGGCTTCTTACCAAATGAAATTTCTCGATTGCGTCATCTTCAGAGCATGTAAGTTAGAAACACAGCTTGCAAATGCTTTTTATCTTTGGGGAATATGTGCTGCCAAAGACAAATACAGAAGCAATACATGACACTTCCCAAAACATCTTTTGGCACTGCACCCTTTTCAATTCTTCTAAGCATCTCTCTATTCTTAACGTCCCATTCCTGTATGTGGTAGTGGAAACAACCATTTCTAAATATGATCTGCTTTGACCCTGCTTTCCTTGTGTGCGTTTTTACAGAAATCTAAGTGGGAACAGCATTCATGGGCCTATTCCTGCGGCATTGGGAACAGTAACTAGTCTGGAGACCTTGTGAGTAAAGCTTTCAGGGACTTCATGTGCTTTTCAGAATTAATTTCTTTTTTTATTCTGTCAGAGTAATGGATAATCAAATTTGAAATTAAGTGGTTTCTTAACTATACTATTTTGAGTAGTATTGAGTCATACAACTGTCCTCTTTCATTAATATCATAGCCCACTCTTCTTAAAAACGGTGCTGGTTTTATGCTGCAGCATGGGTATTCATTAGGAAAGAGCTTTAAGATTAGGATGGAAGAAGGAATAAGAGATGATATCTCGTTTTCACTTTGCTAATAATGATACAAAGGGAAGACTCTTGATTTTGTTAGTTTTGTGGATTGTGAAATACAAGTCATATTGCCCATCCTTGTTATCTTTATGGTAGTATATATTATATTGTATATACTGTTCTTTAAAATTTTGGATGTATCCTTATGTTTTAATTGAAATTGATAGACCTAAATAGGGTAGGATAATCTATGGAGGATAAGAGGATTATACTCATTCCGAGAGACATAAGAATTTCTTACGGGTACAACTCTTATATAAGCAAAGTGAAAAGAATGTTATATTTGTGTATTAAAACAAACAGTATTACACTTCTCGGATTGCTCTAGACATCTCCTTATACTGTTCTTTAAAATTTTGGATGTATCTTTATGTTTTAATTGAAATTGGTAGACCTAAATAGGGTAGGATAATTTATAAAGGATAAGAAGATTATGCTCATTCCGAGAAACATAAGAATTTCTTACGGTTACAACTCTTATATTAGCAAAGTGAAAAGAATGTTATATTTGTGGTATTAAAACAAACAGTATTACACTTCTCGGATTGCTCTAGACATTTCCTTTCAACTAGAAACGATACAAGATCAACTCATTCCATATTTTAGCAAGATAGTGAAGGATATTCTACTAGTCAAGAAAAAAGGGGTGGATCTTACCTGATGAGTATCTAACAAAGATTTGCTCCACAGGGATCTGTCGTACAATTTCTTCAATGGATCAATTCCTGAAAGCCTTGGGCAATTGACCTCATTACGTACTCTGTAAGATACTTAAACTTTTGACCAGTTGGAAGACAAGAATTTGATCGATAAAGAGAGCTAATATACTGTTCTGTTACAGGAATCTCAATGGCAACTCACTCTCTGGAAGGATTCCTGCAGCATTAGGTGGAAGGCTCTTGCACAGAGCTAGCTTCAAGTATATTTCCTATAATCATCATATTATTTGGTGTAGGGCTTGTTCTTGGTGAAACATCCTTTTAATATTATATCATATATATATAGCATGTGAAGGTGTTTGCTTCTGTGAATCTGTTGTAGTTGCTCTTATTTTCCGATTTTGTGGTGCCAACTAATTGCACTGCGTAGCATGATGATCCTTATGCCTTAAGAACATTGCCGTGCTTAGGAGTTGACAAATTCCTTGGGCAATACTATTTGCATTAGCATGTACCGGTTTTATCCAAAATATGATGGCCTCGATCTAGCCTTTGAAGTAAGTCTACAAGCTGCAATCAGCATCTTGTATGTCACGTGTATAACTATGTGGTCGAATTAAAAAGTTGAAAAATGTATTTTGTTTCTGTATGTTATGACAAGAAAATACTTACAGTGGATGGTTCCAGTTTCACTGATAATGCAGGTCTTTGTGGTATTCCGGGATTGCCAACATGCGGAACGCATCTCACAGTTGGAGCAAAAATTGGAATTGCTTTAGGGGTGTGTGTGGCTGTCCTGCTTATTGCTACCTGCATAACATGCTGGTGGAAGAATTATGCCACTTAGACTATGGGGTCAATTATACCCTTACGTCTGCTTGAAGACCACGTGGCATATCCCGGCCTTTCAAATTATTTTACCCTCAAATAATTTTTACTCACTAAAATAACTCAATCCGACCCGAATTTTTTTTTCAGAATATCCTTATTTTTATATTTTTTTGGAAAATTATCCGTATTATTTTTGAGCTCAAAGAATTGCTGGTAAAATTCTCATTTCAAATGTTTGTCAACTCTGGATTGTTTATTTAATATACTCTTAACCCCCAATCACTTAATGCCACCCTCAAATCCAACTTTTTTCCCTCTAACTTTTGCTTGCTTATAGATGGATCATTCCGTTCTTAAATTGCTTTTCCATTTTTATCCAGCGAGAGAGGCTCCGTATGCAAAGGCAAGGACCTCACTCAATCGAGATGTACAAATGTCAAGAAGCTATAGTCACGAGCATACTCGAACAGCTGCTGAGAATGGACCTCCCTTGCTTACCTGACTGATTAGTAACAAGACTGCCAAATGCTTTGTAACTGGAAGATGTGTATATTGGGCACAGAAGCTTAGTTCAAATGGTGTTGCATACAATTTATCCTATCATTAGAATACACACAGAGACCATGGAGGGATAGAAAGAACATTGTATATTACTCGCACCCTTTTTGTTAGCTTTGATTAAACGACACCATGTAGTAACTGTTAATTGATGAATGGAATGTGAAGTTTTTCTTCTTAGTCCCAGATTTTCTTCTTCAGATTTTGCTGTGGCCTTTCATGTCAATGCACATGTACATCTTTAAGGGATGCTACTATGTACGAACTACATATGAACTGGCTGTTCATTGCATATATACCAAGTTCACCTGTTCGAAGAGCAAGAGTTCAATCTAGATTCCCCAATCAGGCCAAAGCTAATGATTGAAAAAGAGTTATACCTCAAAACTCCCCTGAGCTATTTGGTATTCAAGTTTCATACCTAAACTATGAAACAACAACTATGAGAATATTTTCTATCTAAAATCCGGCAGGGAGAGTGATCTTACACTCTTTGTAGTATGTGAGAGCTATAGGTCAAAGAAAGAATTAATGTGGCATTTACATTTATTTTGTGCTCTTCGACCTTTTTTCATTTCTCTCTTGGATAAATTTAAGCCAGCTAGGAATATTAGCAGCGTAACATGATTTTCAAGTTAAATTTTGTCCATGGTCACTCAGTAGGCGTTTGGCCATGAAAACAAAATATTTTTCACTTTATTTGGAATTTTGAAGTTGGAGTTCTGTTTGGTTATAGTTTTGGCAAAGAGTATTTGAATGTATTGAAAGTGAAAAAAGTGAAAACAGGTTTTTAGGTGTTTTTCAAATTCTAAATACAACTTGAAGTTCTATTCGGAATTTTCATGGCCAAATGTTGATTTTCAAATAAAGTGAAAACGTATTCCGGAAAAAAGTGAAAAATTCTTGTGGCCAAACGGGCCCTAAGTTTACTTTTTATTACACTAAGGGGTTGTTTGGTAGGTGGCAAGAGACTAGTTATTCATGTATTAATTTTTGCATTAACTTATACCATGTTTGGTAGCTAGTAAAAAATCACCTTATTCGTGTATTAATTTCTGCATACTTATACCGCGTTTGGTAGCTAGTTAGGGAGAAAGTTATTCATGTATAAAATTTGTACGACGTTTGGTTTGCAATTTAGAAACCCGCATAACTAATACATGTATGAAACAAGGGGGGGGGGGGGGGTTGTGGTGAATTGTAAATTTAAGGTGTAAGTCGACTGTTAATGCGACGTAGTCGACTCCCTTACAATTCTCAAAAATTGGTCAGCAAACATATAAGAGTAAGTAAATGGGAAGAATTAACTAAAGGTGACTTTTTAGTTACGAAATTAGTGTAGGTGACTTGTGGGGACCATTTCATTTCAAAACCCATTTAAATTTGGGATTAAGATAATTGAGGTTGAAAGTGTATTTTTTAAAACTTCTTAATCTTTTATAATTTGGGATTAAATTTGTTTTTTCACACACACCCCCCCCCCCCAAAAAAAATTGATTTTTTTTTTTACCAGCCCCCACCCCTCCACCACCAAATTTTTAAATTTTTTATTTATTTTTTTTATTTATTTTTACCCCCTTTCTCCTCCCGCCAACCCCCCCCCCCCCCCCCACCCACCAAAAAAAAATTGATTTTTTTTTTTTACCAGCCCCCACCCTTCCAAAAAAGGAAGTTTTTCAAAAAAAAAATTTTTTGCACCACCCTCCCCCCTCGCCTCCCTAAAAATAAATGATTTTTCTTGAAAAGAAGCTTTGAATTTTTTTTGTTTTTGGTTTCTTACTTCCCCCACCCATCCGGAAAAAATTAATTTTGTTTTTTTAAACAAAAAATTTTGAAAAGTTTTTATTTTTGATTTTTGCGAATCCCCCCCCCCCCCCCCACTCCAAAATAAAATCTTGAAAGGAAGTTTTGAATTTTTTCTTTTTTTTTGGGTTTAGGAAAATTTTAGATAAAATCCAGGTTGTTGTTGTTGTGTGTTTGTAGTGAAATAGATGGTTTTTCTATTGTTGTCCTGGTATGGTTCAGGGTTTAGAAAAATATATCCAACAAATAGTTTTTTTGTTTTTGTCCTGGTATTTATCTCGTCTAAATACGTTTCATAAGATATCCAAAGCGATTTGTAGTTGTTGCAACAAGTTCTACACTTCGTGGCAACAAGTAGATAATGCATTGCTGCAACAACTACAAATCTCTGTTGGACATAGCTTCATTATTTAATTCTCGTTTTGTAGAAAATATCAATGATTTTTAAGTTGTTGCAACAAGTTCTACACTTGTTGTAACAAGAAGACAATTACAGAACAACTATTAATCCGTTGGACATAACTTGACTATTTGTTTACACTTGTAGAAGATATCCACAGTATTTATAGTTGTTGCAACAAGTTTACACTTGTTGCAACAAGTAGACAATGTCTGTGACAACAACTACAACCGTTGGACATAGGGGCCAGCTTATTTGGTTACTCGTTTTATAAAGATATCAGCGTATTTTCATAGTTGTTGCAACAAGTTCTACACTTGTTGCAACAAGTAGACAATCCGTTGCAACAACTACAAATCGTTGGACATAGCTTCGCTATTTGATTCATGCTTGTAGAAAATATCCAACAAACATTTTTAGTTGTTGCAACTAGAGTTGTTCACGGTTTCTTTTGGTTAAAACCAAAACCAAATCGAAAATTTAACTAAACCAAATAAAAAAACAAGACATTTGTTTGGTTTGGTTTGGTTTTAAATTTTAAAACCGATAATATTTGGTTTGGTTATGGTTCTATTAAAAAATAACCGAATAAATAACCGAACCAAACCAATAAATTATATACATAAATTTTATAATTATTTATATGTATAATAGTAGTTTTTCATAAATAATTATAAATATTTTGTCCTTTATGTTATTTGTGAATGATGTTTATGAACTTATTTATTTTGATTAGTTATGGTATTTAGAGCCAAGGTGGTCATTGAACAATTTCTGCTTTATGAACTTATTTATTTTGCTTACTAATTGTTGCAATAGATGATATAGTAGAATTGCTTGGTTGCTTAGTTGTTACAACAAATTACTCACCTTGTTGGAAAAAATCAAAAAATTGCTTAAATTATTGTAAAAACTAAAAAATATGTCGCGATCGTGATAAGTTAATTGTTGCAACAGATCATACACTTGTTGAAGAAGTGGCAACAAGTTACTAACTGCTTCAACAGATGGATCGGCTTGTTTAAGCAAGTTGACTAATTGTTGAAAAACATTAATCACCTTGTTTGAATTATTGCAACAACTTACTCATATGTTGTAACAAAGATCTCACGTATTCCAACAACTTACTCATATATTCAGCAACAACGTTGCAACAACTCTATTATTGCAACATATTCACGATATTGCTAATCTATTTAAACAAGTTACTAATCTGCTTAGACAAATTGCCTAAATGATTGCAACAGATCACACAATTGTTGAAGAAGTTGCAACAAATCACTAACTGCTTCAACAAGTTACTAATCGCTCCAACAAGTAACTAATCTGCTTAAACAAGTTATTAATCTGTTGCAACAAATAGTACAAGCTTGTGGAAGAAGTTGCAACAAATTACTAACTGCTTCAACAAGTTACTAATCTGCTCCAACAAGTAACTAATCTATTTAAACAAGCATTAATCAATACAAGAACAGATAGTACTGGGGTGGAAGAAGTTGCAAAAATTACTAATGCATTTGAACAAGTTACCAATCCGCTCCAACAAGTAACTAACTGCTTAAACAAGTTACTAACTGGCCGCAAGATCACACAACAGGGAATAAGTTGCAACAAATTACTAATGATTTTAGTAGATATATATATTGATCACTAAATATGGTTGATTTCCATTGTTTATCACTAAATATGGGTGAATCAAGTAGTTCACACCGATTCACTCCCATGATCACTCCGTTTAATGCGTATTGGACTTAGTTGATTATCTATCCTGACTCAAAACACCATCAAATTGTTTAAGTATATATATTGATCAATAAATATGGTTGATTTCCATTGTTTATCACTAAATATGGGTGAATCAAGTAGTTCCCATCAATTCACTCCTATGATCACTCCGTTTAGTGCGAATTGGACTTAGTTGATCTACCATCCCGACCCAAAACACCATCAAATCGCTTAAGTATATATATTGATCAATAAATATGGTTGATTTCCGTTGTTTATCACTAAATATGGGTGAATCAAGTAGTTCCATCAATTCACTCCATGATCACTCCGTTTAGTGCATACGGACTTAGTTGATCATCTATCCCACCCAAAACACCATCAAATTGTTTACATATATATTGATCAATAAATATGGTTGATCTCCATTGTTTATCACTAAATATGGTTGATTTCCATTATTTATCACTAAATATGGATTTCTTCTGATCACTAAATATGGGTAAAGTACAGTAGTATCTGTTATAAAAGTGTAGTATCGTCGTAATAAGTGTAGTATACCGTTGAAACAAGCGTAGTATCTATTGGAACAGCGTAGTATCCTTTGTAACAACTGGTGGTATCCGTTGGCAAAAGAATCGTAATATCCGTTCTAAGAATACACTTAGAATTGCCCATCTAATCCGGCACAATTACTATCTAATCCATTAAGGATGTTAGCGTGTGTATATATATATATATATATATATATATATATATATATATATATATATATATATATATTCATCACTAAATATCGTTGATTTCATTTGTTTAACACTAGATATGGGTGAATCAAGTAGTTCACATCAATTCACTCTAATAATCACTCGTTTTAAGGCATATCGACTTAGTAGATCATCTTTCCTGACTCAAAATACTATCAAATTGATTAAGTATTATATATTGATTACTAAATATCTTTTGATTTCATTTGTTTATCACTAAATATGGAGTGAATCAAGTAGTTCACATCAATTCACTATAATAATCACTCGATTTAGTGCATACCGATCTTAGTAGATCATTTTTCCCCGACTCAAAATACTATCAAATTGATTAAGTATTATATATTGATCACTAAATATCGTTTGATTTCATTTGCTTATCACTAAATAGAATCAAGTAGTTCACATCAATTCACTCTAATGATCATTGGATTTAAGGCATATTCCCGACTCAAATTACCATCAAATTGATTAAGTATTATATATTGATCACTACTTATCATTGATTTTCTTTGTTTATCACTAAATATAATTGATTCCCTTTGTTGATCACTAAATACGGCGAATCAAGTAAGATCCGTCGTTAATAACCGTAATATTCGTTGCAACAAGTGTAGTATTCGTCGCAACAACCGTAGTATCAGACTGCGCAAAAGACATAGTTGTTGAACAAGTCCTTACTCTCTTGTCGGATAAAAAATAACAAGTTACCAACTTTCTCGCAACAAGTCACTCCACTTGTTGGAAAACCCCAACATGTAACTTAGTTAACAACAAGACCTGTCCGCTGTTGCAACAGATTTATTTGTTGAAAATCTTTAGCAAATTGGATAAAACACAAGTTACTTAGCTGTTGCAACAAGTCCGTTACTTGTTGATAAAACCCAACATGTTCTGCCGTTGCAAATGCATTCATTGCTTGTTGAAACCGGCAAATTTATTAACACACACACGTTGTGATTTGAACACAATCAACATATCATATAAACCAAGTTCACAAGCACCAAGAAATGTAAATTAACATTCTAAAAAGAATAACATTAAAATGTCATAAAGTTCCAACAAATAACCGTTATTACAACACGGTGCAATTAACAACTATGGAGCATTTCGGCTTGGACAATAACTACAAATGTTGGATATTTTCTACAAACGTTTAACCAAATAATCGAAGCTATATCCAACAGATTTGTAGTTGTTGTAATGCATTGTCTACTTGTTTCCATAAGTGAAGAACTTGTTGCAACAACTACAAATCTGTTGGATATCTTCTATAAACATAACCAAATAAATACCAGGACAAGAACAAAAAAAACATCTATTGGATATCTTTTCCTAAACCCTGAACCATATCAGGACAACAACAGAAAAACCATCTATTTCACTACAAACACACTACAACAACAACCTGAATTTTATCCAAACTTTTTCTAAACCCAAAAAAAAAAAAAAAAAATCAAAACTTATTTTCAATATTCTTTTTGAGTGAAGGAGAGGGGTGGTGCAAAAAAAAAAAAATTCAAAACTTTTTTAAAAAAAGCAATTGGGGGGGGGGGGGGGGGGGTAGTGAGGGGTGGTAGGAGGAGGGGGGTCAAAAAATTAAAAAAAAAATATCAAATTTTTTAAATATTTGGGGGGGGTGGAGGGGGGGGGGGGATGGGAAGAGGAGGAGGGAGACTAGTAAGAAAAAATTAATTTTTTTTTTAAATTTTTTTTTGGGGTGGGGGAGGAGAGTGAGGGGAGGAGGGGGGGTGAAAAAATAAATAAAGAAAATAAAAAAAAATTAATTTTTTTTGGAGGGGTGGGGGTGGGGGTGAGGGGTTGCGAGGAGGATATGAGGGGGGGTGAAAAAATAAATAAAGAAAATTAAAAAAAATTAATTATTTTTTTGGGGGGGGGGGCGGGGGGGGGGTTAGGGGGTTGGGAGGAGGAGGGTGAAAAAAATATAGAAAATTAAAAAAAAAAATTGGGCGGTCAAAGTGGGGTGGGGACGGGGGGCGGGGGGAGGGGGTGGGGCGAGGGGTTGCGAGGAGGAGGAGGAGGAGGGGTGAAAAAATAAATAAAGAAAATTAAAAAAATTAATTATTTTTTTTTTTTTTTTTTTTTTTTTTTTTTTTTTTTGGGGGGGTGGGGGGTTAGGGGTTGGGAGGAAGAGGGGGGGTGAAAAAAAATAAAGAAAAAAAAAAAAAAATTTAAAGTGGGGGTGGGGGCGGGGGAGGGGGTGGGGGCACGGGGTCGGGGGCGGGGTCCGGGCGAGGGTGGGTCAAAGTGTTAAAAATAAAACTTGAGTGCAAAGTGTTAAAAATAAAATTAAGGGTTAAAGTGTCAAAATAGAAACTTTTGGGCAACTTCAAAACCCCTTAATCACTAATAGAAAATTATCACCTCTACCTAATAATTAAAACTTGAGTCACCTATCCTAAAATAAAAAAACTAAAGAGTGACTAATAATTAAATGCCCCAAGTAAATGTAATGCAAAAAGTAAATGAACACAGAGAGTTTTTATACTGGTTCGGGTCACCGGTGCGGTGCCTAATCCAGTCCCCTTGGGTTACAAGGGTTTCCTTAAAGCTCTTGTTGTAACTTGATTACAAGGATGGTTCAATGTGAACCGTGACTTCAACTATGACAGTTTCCAATCTTTGTTCTGATGACAGCCTCGACCTGTATAGCTAACTATTCTCTCTTCTCTTTTTTTAACACTATAATACTCAGACTATAATGCTTTTACAAGATGAAGAGTAAATAGCTATTTTGCTCAAGTGAAGTTGTAAGTGTCACTGGCTTGTGAGGACTATATTTATACTTGTGTCAGTCCTGCTTTGTGATCTTGACAAATGCTGCGGAATCAATTGTTCCATTTGATTGATTCTGATTTGCTTGCTCTAAGCAAATCCAAGGGAGTTTGTCTCAATCAGGAATCTTGTGAGTAACCACTGATTGATCTTGATTCTTCGTTACTTCATGGTCTTAACTTCGGTGTGCTGGACTTTGTTGTATCTTCTTTCCTTTGCTGTGGAAGATGTACGAATCTGCTTGGCTGTCTGTTTGTATCTTCCATTGTATTTTACTCTGTTTGTATCTTCTGTTGTATTTTACTTTCTTTCCTTGTGGAGCTCTGATTTATCGCTGTGTAATTTGAGTTGAACTTGATTGATCTGCTTTTCTTGTGGAAAGGCTTGATTAATTGCTTTGTATACTTGATCAATCGTCTTTCCTTGTAGAGAAAATCCTAGCGGTCTTCTTATTCTGTTGTAGGGTTAATACCAACTTGTTTCCTTTTATAGTTGATTTGCACCCTGTGACTCCGAGGGGTTTTACTTGTTTTCATCATCTTCCTTTTTGAGTTTCCTACACGTAAATATGTCATCATTAAAACATACAAAATATTACTCTGAAAGCTAACAATGTATAAGTTATTATGAAATCTATGTATTATTTTATGCGGGGTAGAAGATGAAATAACTAATACATGAATAAAAAGTTAAAATGACAATAAACCCTTATCGCTTCCACTTAAATACTTTCCTTTTCTAAACTATATTTTATATAATTTTTAATATAATCTTTACATTTTTTTTAAATAAATACTATTTTAATTTTAATTCTAAACAAATATTTTAATTTTAAGAAATATATAATATTTATTAACTAATAATATAACAAACCAACATCCAAAGAAATAATTTATACATAACTAAATCCTGCATAACTAAACCCTGCATAACTAATATTTGCATTACTAATACCTGCATAACTAATACATGCATTACTAATACCCGCATAATCCTAACCAGCTACCAAACGACCCCTAAAGTCATAAAATTATTACCAGCAAGGGTGGCTCAGTTGGTTGAGCATGAGACTTTCATAATGAAGGTCTCAAGTTCGAAATCCCCCGCCTACGACATAATAGGATTTGCCTTCGGGTTCCTAGTTCGTCGCACGAAGGTGCTGCGGTTACTCTCTTATATAGTTGCGAGTTATTGCACTGAGCCGGGTTTACCCCATGCGCATCCGAGGGATAATGCGGTACGGCTCACATGTGATAAAAAAAAAATCATAAAATTATTTTTTGTAATAATAAAGTCACTAAACTATATGTAATATTAAAGTCACAGAACTATTTTTTATAACAGTAAAATCATAAATTATGTGTTAGTTGTACAAAAAATGTAAATCACCCAAAAGTCAAATTTATGACCCCAGAAAGCAACATGTCATTATAATAATACCGTTTTGCTACCGTGTACAATCACATGTTAAATTTTTTAGTAAAAAACTCATATTGTCATAACCTATATGTTAAACGTATACAATTAATTAAACCAGTAAATTAAAATAAACAGAAAGGAAATCGTTCACTTATCAGAAAGCAATGCCGTCTATTAAAAATTCTTTACAGAACTATAACACTTCTTATTTCTTTCTCAATGGTATTCGATAATCAAAACAATTTACGTAAAACTCTTTCATTTCATTGAAGTGAGTTCTTATTCTTTAGAAAAAGCAATCACTTCCTAATTTCTAATCTAGTTATATCCAAATCCGTTTTATTTGAGAGGGGAAAGAAAAAAGAAGAGGCGCGTGAAACAGCCTCGACGTTTGTGGGGGTAAAAAAAAGTGTATAGAAAGAGAGAGGGCGGTGAAGAGAAAACAGGAAAACCAAAGCAACACTCAAAAACAGGAAAAATGAACACACTGATGACTGACCTCAGCAGCATTCATAAAATCATAATCCCTCTGAGTTGTTGTGTCTGTCTGACTCCCTGACTCCTGGTTCTGGTCCACCACCGCCCCAAAAACCGAGTCAAAAAAGTAAGGTAACAAAAGTGAAAAATAATAAAATAAAAAAGGAAAAACAAAGATATTTGACTAATGAATTTATGACAACCCCACATTTGGCCCCTTAACCCCAACATCAACTCCTCTGTCTCCTCAATTCAGACACCACCTACTCTCCACGTGGGGGCCTGACACTTACTCTTCTCCATTCATTTCTTGACACCGCACCCTACCTAATCTCCTCTCCAATTAGTACTACTACTTTGTTCTTTTCTTGGCAGCCATAATTTGCACAACAATACTACTCCTACATTGTTTTTGAGACTGGAACAAAACGTAAAGGTTAAAAGATAGTAGTAATACTAGTCCTGTATTCCAAAACTATAAAGTTGCTTTCGAATATAAATGGGGTATTTGGAAAAGATATTAGGAAATGGTCAAGAGATTTGTGAGTACACTTGAAACATTATGGTAAATGAAGTTTTAGCATTTTAAATGTTAATGATCAAGTTAGTATTTACAAATATTACAGTATTACATTATTTATGAAGTTACATTCATTTAACATAGTATACATTGAATTGTAGTTTATCGACAAACATTTTTATTGCTTTTTGGTTCTGTGTTCTCAAATTGGTTAAGATATCTTACGATTTTTTTTTTGGTTCTGTACAAAAAGAAAAGTTATTGTTCTCCAGTCAATTTGATAATTGAAATAAAAGAAAAGACAAATAAAACCATATCAAATTTAGTCAGATTTAGTATTAGTATAACAGTTTAATAATAAATGAAATACCCGAAAACACCGAATCGACCGATGAATACTTCATTATTCTGCCCTTAGCAGTCTTTTCGGATTCTTGTTTTTATCTTTGTAAGTATATTGGTTCTTTTTTGTTGTTACCATGTCATGGAACTGGTGTACCATTGATATATTTTTCAGATAACAAAACAATGAAATATGCAGTACAATTCTTCTTTTTAAGATATTTCAGTAATAATTTAATCTGCACACTATAGTAGTCTCGTCATTTCAATTTAAGTACCTTAATCTAATAGAACACGTAGTTTAAGAAAAAAACATTTTTGAAACTTATAATCTTAAATAAAATATGTGTGTAGTCTTTAAAATTTTATGCTCTTAAACTTGTCTTGAAATGGAAAACTTATTAATATAGAAAAAAGATACTCTTTTTGGAGCAGATCAAAAAAGAAAATAAAATACTTAAATTGGGGAGGGCGGGGCGGCGGGGAGTACTAGAGCCTGTTTGGATGAACTTATGCATTAGAAATTCTAATTTATGACTTTTGACTAATTTTTTCATTCTGCCTTACAAATAAATGCTTAAAAATATTTTTCTTATTTTATTCAAACACTACAAAAATATTTACAAGCACCTGAAATAAGTAAATCCAAACAGGCTCCTAAAATACTCAGTAGTTACATGCAGGCGGAGTGGGAGTATGGGCCTTTGATTATCACGTGCTGTGCACATAGCGACAGGATATATTCCGTGTCAGCATATTGAAAATGATGCAATAAATAAACAATGGGAAATTAAGGAAAAAAGGTTGGAGGCGCGGCTGAACAGAGCGCCGTACAGGGAGTATAGGGGGGTTTATAGGGCTGATGTAAGACTCCACCCATACTAATTTGATTTTGTAACTCTTTGATTTTTTTGTAGAGAGAGAAAGAGGGAGTTGTTTGTTCAACGCTAACAAACGCACACAAATCAAGAGACAGAAGAACAAGCCCCCACCGTGTGACACGTCCTATCACCCGGCGGCTTCGTCCCCCTCATGGCCTTCTCTTTTTCTACTACGCACTCCACCTACTTATATACTCCTTCCGTTTCATAATAAGTGTCATCTTAACTTAAAAATACGCATATTAAAAAATTAATAATGAAATATAAAGTTTACCAAATTATTCCTATATAATAAAAATAAATTACTTTTACCTTTTGATTAGAGCATGCACAAGAAGTAAGCCTTTTGATATTGGGAATCCAACAATACCAAATTACTAGTATATGATTTTATCAATCATTATTTAGATGTTACTTTATTGTTTAAGGGTAGAATTGCAAAAAACTATTCAATTTATATCTTGGTTTCCTAAGGTGACACTTATTATGGGATAAAGAAATTTGGCTAAGGTGACACTTATTATGAGACGAAGGGAGTAATTAGTACTCCTACTACTTTCTCTTTTCCAATTTATCTACCACTTTTTGTTTTTGAGATTTAAACTATTTATTTATAATTTTGATCAATATTTTATTTTAATTTTTAATTATCTAAATTACAATTTTAAAATATTAAATTAATCTAATTTTTAATTTTAAAATTAGTCAACTTAATCTCACGAAAGGAAAAGTGTCACATAATTTAAAACAGAACGAGTAGTATGTATTATTGTAGTAGCTAAACTATGAGCCAAATCAAAAATGTTGTGTAATATTAATTTTTTATTTTGTGTCTCATGTAAGTGATAGTAATAATATGAAGCTTCTTTTTATCTCATAATTAAATTCGTGAACCCAATTTTGATACTTTTGGATCTACAACTTTGAATCCACTAATTTGCATCATACATCAATATCTATTGTGTAAGAGACTGAATAGACATTTTGTGTATATAATATGAATTCTCTTTGTTTCAAAATATCAAAAAATCTACCTTTTCTCATCTTGTTGAATTAACATCCGTTACATAAATTGAGGTATAGGAAATATTTATGACTCATTTAATTATAGTTTGTTTAAAAAAATTGAAATTTCATATTGAACTTTCTCTGTTATTAATTTAGTACTATTAATATAACAAAAGATAATAATAATATTTTTAAACCTTCTGAAATATAACTTAGCATATTTAACCTGCAATTAAATAAAATGTGTATTTTTGGTCCTTTCATGTAGAAAATATGTTGTATTTGACTATTTGTAAAACTATTTTAACGTAAAAAATGAGTAATACTAAATTTAACTGTATCACACGAGTAATTGATGGTATATGAAAATTTTGTGAATGTTCACAAGCAATGAAATAAAAAATGCACAAAATTCAATTAATAAAAATTTAATATACTTCATAAGATAACATACATATTAAAACAAAACTTTACCCAATAATAGAAATTAGAATGTTTTAACTTCTAAATAACGGGTAACTGCTCCGGTAAATAATTTCGTCGTCAAAGTACTGCAGTTTCGATTGGAGAAACGAAAGAGTAAAGGTTAGGGGTGGGCACAGTTTGGGTCAACCCGAAATCCAAACTGAAATCCGAACTTTTTAAATAGTTGGTTTGGATATTTGTATTATGGATTGGACTTCGGATTTTATTTTTATAATCTATTGAAACCCCTATCTAGCCCTTTAGAAACTAGACTTATTAATACTAGACACATATGATATAGGTAGGGCTAGATAAAAGGTATAAAAATTTTGGATTTTCGGATATCCAAAAATTCATAGTACTAAATCCATATCCAATCCGAAATCCATAAATTTTAAAAATAAAATCCGAAGTCCTATCTAAGAAATCAAATATAATATATGAGTTTCTTACTTCTCAAGTCTCAAAAGTCTCATGTTATTTTGTTCATTTCCACTTTTCTAGAATGCTTTTATTTGGTATGGATTTACTATGTTGGACATGACTTGGATTTGTTAATCCTAATTTGAACTGGAAGGCTTTTTTTAACTGAGCAATTAAGATTTAGATTTACCTCTGTGGAATAACACATGAATTTCGTTCCTAATAAGTTGCCTTAAGTCTCAAGAGTCAAATCCGAAAATCCGAAATATCCAAATCGAATAATCCAAAACCGAACTTAAAATATCCAATCCAATCCAAACTTATTTGGATTGGATTTGGATTGTAATTTCTTCAATCCGAAAACCGAATATCCAAATTGAAAATTTCATATCCAATCCGATAGCCGGAACGCCCACCCCGAGTAAAGGTGAAATTTATCGTAGACATCATTCTGGAATCAAATTGTCCCACGTGATTTTGATGCAAGTTAATTATTCTTATAGAAAGATAATAGACCCATCATTTTATCAGTGGAATTCAACGAGGTTGAAGATTGGATACAAGAAAATAGTATCACATGTTGTGGTGTATATTGACTTTAGGCTGTTTCTTAATCTTATCATTACTCAGAGTCTCTTCAGAAACGTGGGTGGAAATAAAGATTAATTGAATTCATCTTGATTTGAACAAGGTTGCAAGAACATAGACTATAACCAAAACCAAACAATACGAAATTGCAATTACAATTGCTTCTTGAAATGACTTGAATTGTGACTTAAAATTTGTTAGCCAGCGTTGTGAACAAACTAGAAGTGTTCATTTTTTACAATAAATACCCCTTTGAAATGGTCATGGTGCTTAGTCAATTTTTATTTTTTATTTTTTTTAAAAAAAAATCTAAGTGATTCCGACAAATACCAAAAGTTGTAATTGAACTTTGTAGCTTCCCATGGAAGCAAAATTAGATGCAAAAGAAAACAAAATACTCTTTTTTAGGACCGAATTACCATTACCAAAAATGTACTCTCTCCGTCCCATAATAATAGCATTTTTTGTCAAGCTTATTTTTCCCTCAAAAGTACTTATTTTTTTAATAAGTGCTTATTTTAAAAAAAGTGAGGTGTTTGGCCAAGCTTTTGGGAGAAACTAAGTGCTTTTGGGGAGTAGCAGAAGCAGTTTTTCATAAGCTAAAAAAATAGTTTTTGCCCAAAAACACTTTTTTGAAAAGTACTTTTGAGAAAAATACACTCAGAAGCTCTTTTTAAAAGTTTGACCAAACACTAATTGTTGCTCAAAAGTATTTTTTAAAATTAATTGGCCAAACACAAACTGCTTTTAGCCAAAAATACTTTTTTGAAAAGTACTTTTTAAAATAAGTTTTTTTTAGAAGCTTGGCCAAACAGGCTATAAGTGTTATCTTAATAAAAAAAAAAATTGTCCCATAATAAGTGTCACCTTAGGAAACCAAGACATAAATTGAATAGTTTTTTTTCAACTTTACCCTTAGACAAAAAATGACAAGTTAAAGTAACATTTAAATGATGATTGGAAAAGCCACATAGTAACTTGGTATTGTTGTATTCCCAATGTCAAAAGGATTACTACTTATGCATGCTCTAATCGAGAGGAAAAAAGTTTTAGTAAACTTCACATTACATTATTAATTTCTTAATATGTATATTTTTAATTAAGATGACACTTATTATGAGACAAAAGGAGTATATATTTATCATTCTATTCCGACTTATTTTAACCCTTATGTCTTTTATCAATTTTCATTAGATATACATATCGTGAGTTCATGACTATAGAATCTGTGAAATAGTATAAAATGTACGGTTCCGTATTTGCAAGACAATTTATTCAAATAACATACTCTCTCAAGTTCAAAATAATTGAGGATTTAACTTTTAAAAAATTGTCCAAAATAATTAAGGTTTTAATCTATCAAAAAGGTATTTTTATTCTTTTTTCAAATTTATCCTTGATACATTTTTAATTTAATGCTTGTTATAGTTTCAAAATCCCTCATAATTAAGGGTATTTTAATCCATACACTTCTTAATTTTTAGAAGTAAGTAAATTCCTTAATCCATGTGTTCAAGTCTAAAACTTCAATTATTTTGGACTCAAGGAAGTATTATGCTAGATTCTTAACTATTACTTCACCTATTCTTAATTAGATGCTGCAAAACAACGAACAACTTTAATCCAAACGTATTCTAGGAAAAGTTTATACGGTCAATCAAATATTATAATTTAATCCTGACTATCTCATCTTATCGCATCAAACTTAAAATAAATTAGTCAAAAAATTATAATCCCAAAATTATACTCACTGAATAATTTTCGCGAACCAAACGACACTTTTACCTAAAATTTTACCTATATAAGGAGAGGAGTCGTGCCGTCCAGCCGACGATTACGGGTGTCTGCGTGGGTCCCCGTTTAAACGACTGCTGCCCAAATATACTCTTTTTAGCTCCCCAAACCCCACACACATACCATAACATAATAACACACACACACACACACACACACACTCTCTCTCTCTATCTCTAAATTCCCCTCATTTTCTTCTCTCTCTCTCAGCATATCAATGGCTTCAACTCGTGAGGGTCACTACAGAGGAGTACGAAAACGTCCATGGGGTCGTTACGCAGCAGAGATACGTGACCCCTGGAAGAAAACACGCGTCTGGTTAGGCACTTTCGACACCCCCGAACAAGCCGCTCTGGCTTACGACGGTGCCGCCCGTTCTCTCCGTGGCGCTAAAGCCAAGACAAACTTTCCCCCACCCCCGCCTTCTCCACCACCTCCTTCTCTTCCTCTAGACCTCAACCTTCCCTCAGATCATCGGTGGACTTCCCCGTCAGGCCGTAGACTCATGATTGGGGAGTTCTTACAAGTCGGCGCTACGCCTGAGATCAATTTGCCGGTCACCGGAGTTGCTCCGGCGAAGGAGAATGATGGTGCAATGTATTTTGGGATTGTGAGACGTGGGTTGCCTATTGACTTGAATGAACCGCCGCCTTTGTGGATGTGAAATGAGTTGATCTTTCTTTTTTGGCGTTCTCTCTATTTTCAAGCTTTTGAGAGAAGGGTAATGGTAAATCCTATGACTATGAAGAAAAGAAGAAAAATAAAAAAAGTTTCCTTGAGATTTTTATGTTATTAGGATTTAGGAGGAAGCATTATTATGTAAATACCTGTTTTTATTTATTTAATCCTTCTCTTATCTTTTTGTACCACGCTTATCATAAAACTGAATGAAGTAGTACATGTGACTTTATGGTCTAATTTCATTGTTTTCTTGTGTTTCTCAACCTAGCTAATCATGTTTACGTTAATACTGGTATTATACTATATGTCGAAAGGATATACGTAAATTGTATGTACATTTTCATATATAAAATTAAATACGTACTAATATATGTGCTTCGTTCGATCTACATGTGTATGTACAACATACATGTTTGGTATATTAAATTGGAGTTGTACATTCGCTCCAGTCGAAGAATAGTTGGATGATGGGTTATTCTACCACTGACGGTCCTATTTGGATAACGTTAGTAAAATGTATGAACAAAATTATTTTAAAAGAATAGAACAGTAGTTACTGCAGTGTAAAACAGTGGATATAGTCACAACAATTTTTCAAATAAAAAAAAAAAGTAAAAAGCTGGTTCTTAGTTTTTACAGTTCCGATGGAGATGGTGAAACTTAAAATACAATCAAGCTTATGCAGTTGTTGGTGGCTGTATAATTGGATGAATAAATCATAGCATTTACATAACATTTTTCAGCAAGAAACTTTTCCCTCTTTTACTAGGATGGATAAGAAAAAGGAAATTATAGGAAAATATATTCTTCTTGTTCTTTGTTTGGTTTTATTGGGTGTGGTAGATTTTTGAGACATGATCTTTAATTTCACCTTTTCAGGTGGCGCATGAAAGAGCATTAGAATTACTCAGTATAGAAAAAGGCTAAAAGCAAAAAGGTGACTAATAGTAAAGAGAGTATAATTACGTAACTAGTATAACTAGGGTGAAAAATCTTACATAGCATCAAAAGACCTGCCAGGTCATTCTCCAAATAGTGCAAATTTAAAATGAAAAGTCCCCTTAAGACAATAATGTACACAGCAAAAATAATTTCCTTTTACGCTAAAACTTTCAATATGAGCAGGCTGATGGTTCAGCTTTCCTCTACGAACATTGATATATTAAAGACAAGTTATTACTTCCCCATAGTCTATCCATGCGTATATATTAAGATGCAATTATATCTATTTGTTTTTTAAGGTGCCGTTTGGCCATAAAAATTATTCACTTTTTTCCGGAATTTTTTTTCACCTTTTTCACTTTTGGGCGTTTGACCATAAATATTCCGAATACAACTTAAAGTTGTATTCCGGAATACCAAAAACTCAAAAAACTTGTTTTTAAAAAAAAAAAATTCACTTTTTTACAACTACATTTCACCAAAAACTATAATTTTAAAAACTATGGCCAAACACAACTCCAACTTCAAAAATTCCAAAAAAAGTGAATTTGTTTTTGGTATCTATGACCAAATGACTACGAAATAACGTGATACTGTGATTTTTTTTTAAAAAAATAATCTGTTACGTATAATATTAAATTACCAATTAATTTGGCAATCTTATGTTTGCAACTGGCCACAAACAAAAAAGGACTCTTGAATTATTGTCTCTGCTGCTCAATTTAATTATGTTATATACCATTTTATTTTTCTAATTACTTCACTTTCTGGTACTGCTAGCTGAGGGGTCCATTTGATTGTGAGTACGCGTTGGTAAAAGATTAAGTAAGTTATAGATTATCCATGCATGACATGGAGTGCTAAATGGATTTTAAAATGGTGGTTAATTGACAGAAGACGGTGAGGATTTTAAAAAAATTATACAAAGTTTATATATTAAACTAGATATTGGTGTTAATGGATAAAGTGAATGGGGTACAAAATCCATTCAAGAAAAGGCTAACTTAATACATTTTGGTGAAAAACCAGTGTAACTTCTACTATTAATAAGAGACTTTCGGTGCCAACCTTCCATTTTTCAATAAACTAAAGTTATGAATTAATTTGGCAATAAATCTATTAAGTGGAGTGCACATTAAAAAATGCTTGAGTAGTTCGTTATATGTAGAAATAGAATACCACTTTGCTAGTTGCATCTGAATAATGATGAACACTCTGAAATCAGTGTCTCCCATAACATGGCTCGAACCCCCTTTTTCTTTTTCATCCAATACCATGTCTTATATCTTGATTGTTATATATCTTGTTTGGTGATTGAATATCCTTCTGAGCGTTACCATCTCTAATATCTTTTCCAACAAAGTAATTGTTAAAAGTAAAATCAACATGATAAAAGAGTTAATTACAATATTAGGACAAGGGAGTTCGAACATAAACTTCATATTTCTTTCAACGTTCTTGTTGATTTTGTTAAAAAAGATAGGGAGGGAGAAAAGAACAAATAGAACCCTTTCTTTGCAGCCTAATACTTTCAATTATTCTAAATCCGATGAACTTTACTTAGGGCCTGTTTGGAAAGACACCTGATACGCTAGAAGGGTTACAGAATACAATAATTACAACACGGTTTTGTCATGAAAAAAAATTACAAGTATGATAGTAACAGATCAAATTAATTTAAAAATAAAATTTAATTATAAAAAATTTAAAATTAATATTTAAAAAATATTGCCTTTATAAATGATATTAAATTCACATCTTGAAAATATATTGATTAATAATCATATATTTGTCTAATATTGTAACAAAAATAATTGATACATATTTTTCAAATTAATATTTAATTTTAATTAATATAAAAAACTTAAAAGAAAAACAGTAGGGTTAGATGTTTGATAAATTAATAAATATAATGCCATAACATTATTCAAATGTTTGACACAAAAAATCCAACAATGTAAGTGAAAAATAAACAACATGCAATGTGAAAGCAAATAACTTAAAATTGGAAATTGAACCTAAATTCAAAATCCAAAAGAAAAAATTCAACATAATACTCTTATGTCAAATTTTTACAAGGTTCGGTAACTTAAGTAAATAATTCAAGAGTATTGTATCATATTGCTGCTTTAATAACGTGTACTTTTTCATCGTTCTTTCCAAAATTAAGAGGGTGTAGCTTTCAAATATTAGAATAATAATATTTTCGTGAAATGAATAAAATAAAAAATAAAAAAAATACGAGCAATTACGTGAATAACCCGTTTAAGAAAATGTAATGAGAAGAAAAGAAAATGAAAAATAAATAATATAAAAATAAAAATACATTTAAAAAAATAATAATTCAAAAGTAAAAATAAAAAAGAAATTAAAATTATAGAAATAAAAAAATATTAAAATTATAAAAAACTAAAATAATAGAAATTAAAAATAAAAGAAATTAAAGTAAAAAAATAAACAAAACTAAAAGAATATGCGTAATTACGGTGTAATTACACCTACCCTCGGCCTCCCCTTGAGAATTGGAGAGTTAATTACACCTTCGTCAATTACACCCAATTTTAAAAAAATTACTTGCGTCAAACAAACGAGTTTAAATTTAATACACCCAATTACACCCAATTACACCCAATTCCAATTACCTGGGTGGCTTTCCAAACAGGCCCTTAATAATCTTATGTACGCCAGAATACAACTGGGGAAAAAGGATAGTAACATTATAAATTTATACTAATATATCTATGTACCATTTAATTCAATCTGAGTTCAATGTCTCGTACTACTTGCTAAGGGGTCCATTTGATTGAGAGTACGTACCAGAAAAACAGTAGTAACGTTATAAATACATATTCCTCCTTCATAAGAAGTCACGGAGTGGCAGCTGAAGCAGGCTGCACTCCGTTGACATGCCACCTTGCTGAGCTCGGGGTTATTTGGGATTCGGTAATTTTAGCTCTTTAAGAGTATTGTATCACATTGCTGCTTGAGTGTACTTTTTCATCGTTTTAGAAGAAAGCAGCTCCGCTTCAGTTTAATTATTTTCGGCAATAATTATTGCTTTAAATTTCACCTTCATAAGTAAATTTTTAAATTTTCATTTCTTCCGCTAAAATCCACGTGTTCGACCCAAACCTTAAAATTTTAAAAAAAATTGCAATTTTTTTTTTAATTTTCATCCCAAGATACATTACAAAGAATCATTAAAAGTTTACGCCACCCGACATACTGCGTTTTATGCATTCTCCACATAAGATGGATAATTTTTTGTAATTCTCATGTTACGCTGCGTGAACGCATTTATTGACGCTGATGCACCAAAGATAAATTGCGTTAATTATTAATTATAGCCGAGGTAAAAATTAACAGATGTGATGCCGGCCAAGAATATAAGAGCTACCCAAACCTTATTTAAAGAGTTGCAATGCGACAAATACGAATATGCGAATAATTTAAAGATCCTTTTAAAGACCACAAAAGAAGGGCAATCTGCGCAACAAAATGATTATTTTCTGTACCAGCAGAAAGTTATAGTAATGTGGGCCCAAACTGATTTGCCCATTTCAGACGTACAATTTAGTTTTCCTGCACTTGAGGCCCCTAACACATTTTCTAACCTCATCGGCTTTTGTTACTTAGATTATTCTAACAGTAACTCTTGCCATATACTCTATTCTTTTATTTATTTGAAAAGTAAAAAATAAAACTAATAAAAAATATATGCAAATGTGAGTTTTATTATTGTTTTTATTCTACAATGGAGATGGTATTGCGAAGGAAAAAAGGATTTTTGAAATCTGTGATCGTAAATATGCCACAACATTTATGTGGCTATTAAGCTTTCAAAACTTATATTAGTATTAAATATTTCATAACAGTTATTTGTTTGACAATAAAAACTTGTTATCAAAAGTAAACTGAAAGTTAAGTTAAATTACTTCTACATTTGCATAAGATAATTTTCACAAATTGACTAAAAAACTGGATCGAATTAATTGAAACAACACATGCAGTATAAAATAAATTGTTGGACTCGTGCTAGCAACATTTTTCATGTTTACTCATAAAGTTTTTGCTGCTTAAGCAAATAGAACAATAAAAACTTCATCACAGTAGTATAATATAACGTACAAACTAAGATATTGGGTCTGTGCATAGCACGAGGAATATCCCACTAGTTGATTGATAAAGCACAATGAAGGGATTGGGGGACCAACAACTTCTTCTTTTTTGGGGACCAAGAAATTAATCCCCAGAAATTGGGGTTAATGGATAAGGTCTTCTATCTCTGGCTTTATGAGAATGGGGTTTGGCAAGCGTGTTTGGCCTTTAAAATACTATAATTTAAGTTCTGTATGCTAACATTACATGATTACATCTTAATATATACAATATCTTTACAAAAATTACATTCAATAACACGGAATATTTTGTAATAAAGAACATTAATCGATACCTTAAAAATTTAATTAAATAACATGTTATAAGAAGCTAAATTGCATTCGCTAAAATTTATCTATACTAATAGTAAATCCATATAATTTTAGTAGTAACATGAGTAATGAATATATTTTTTGGCGTGGGGCGGGGGGGGAGGGAGGCAAGGGGGGGAGGGGGTCCGGGTCTGCCAGTTTCCAGTAGCTTTCTTCTCCTTTGTTATCCTATATTGCTATAAATCAAAATCTTCGAAGTGTGTCTTCTTCCAAGATACAGTACTTCATCTCTAATTTAAAATCACACACCAAAAAAGAAAAAGTAAGGGAATTAATACAAATATACAATATACAGCGCGGACCTATAATTTAACTTATAGATTTATGTAAATTCAGTAGCTTTTGTCATATTCTATATGTATATTACAAATTTATTAAATATTTAAAAATACATGATTGTAAACTCAGTATAAAAATTGACTATAAATTAACTTGAGGTTGCAGAAAAATTCATAAACTTTAAATTTTGAGTCCGCGTTCAACAATATATGGTAGAGAAATGAAAAGAAAGAAAAGCTTAAAGGGAAACATAAAAATATGTAGTGGATACCTAATTAAAGTTTAATTAAAGCTTGATATGTTTTCAGCATATTTTGAGGTTTTTTAAGCATCCGTCGGTATTGGTGGTTCCACTCTTTTGATGTTTACTTCAGCAAAAGGTTATCCATTTGAAAAAGAAAAAAAAATATACTACCATTTTGACAAAGAAGACGGTTCTTTAACTAAATGGAGTAATGAGCACAAAACACGGAATAACTGTGCTAGTGGTAGGTTTTATAAGTCTTTTAAGGTAATGTTTAAAGAATGTAATGTTTTTCAATAAAGTATCAAAAAAGCACAAAGTTTTTTAAACCAAGAAAAGATGTAAAATCTTTTAGCAGGTCTAACTCTTTTAACAAGATTTGCCGCTAGCAGCTGATAAAATGCAATAACTATATGATTAAAATAACTGTTTTAGTGTGATATTAAAAGTAAATGACAATGACAGTTTAAGTGTAATATTATATGGTACAGTGTAAATTAATGGGGCGGCTTTTCATCATAGGTTAGTCAAACATTTAGCTGTTTTAGATTTAAAATATTTTACTTTTCTAAAATAATCAATGGTTATTATAGACTTGTGACAATCATTGTACGTTGAATTGGTCAAAAAAAAAAATCTCCATTCCAGCAAATTAAAGCTCGCAGCAACACTGGACCAAGTAGAAGGGGAAACTTTAAGAAACGAAATAATTTTCGGGTTGTCATCAAAAGTTACTCTGCCCTTTCTATTTTAAAAAAATAATAATTTAGTATCCATTGTGGTCGGGCCTACACAAATATTAAGAAGAGGAATAGAATACGTAATATATCATGCATAGAATCAATTGAAAAGTAAAAATTTATTCATATGGGGTGTTTGAACCAAATCAATACATGCATGTCATGTTTTTGGATGTAGAGTTCTTTTACTGTAATTGTTAATTAACATGTAATTTTACTTCATTAAATCACTTAATCATTATAAGTTATATTGATTTGACGTAAACACCCGGTGTACGTAAGTTTTTGCCCAATTGAAATTTGCAAAGTAGGCGAACGTACTGTCATGGGCCGACTACTCCTAAGCGGCAGCGGCACACAAATAGCCCGCGCCGCGCCCGTAGTCCCACCTGACTACAAGCCAGCCTTTCATTAAAATTAAAATAAGAAAGCTATCGATAGGCAAGCAAGAATAATATATAAGGTTGCTCTCCATTTCTAAGAAGATGTGTTTAAGATTTGATAATTATTTAATCTTACTTCTTCCAATCGGCTCGTATACTTTTCAAATATTTAAAAATTTATTTTTTAAAATAAAAATTTTTATATCCAAACTTACACAAAAAAAGAAGGAATAGCTTGGTAAGGCCCTGAACTTATCTATTTTTATCATGCCGGTGTTTATACTTACGAGTTTGTCAACTGAACCCTTAAACTAGTTAAAACTCAACATTTTAAACCCTTTTCTCATCCGATCATGGCGAGTGTAATACACCCGAGTACACGTCGAATTCCACATCATTTTTTAATGACACATAGGAAATAAAATGTTAAAAATTAAATTAAATCAAATAGGTCACTTATGCAAATTCTGGAAAACTTTGAGGAGCAGGTTCTCCATGTTTGCTCACAAATTGAGTACCAAGATCATCTCAAATAGCTGGAATCCTTCCCTTTTTGACTTGAAAATTCAACTACAAGTTAACAAACACAAACCCCACGAACATCAGTCACCAGTTTGGATTAATATCACAAATCTACAAGACCCATTTATTGTTCTTCAAGCTTCCTCAAGCTTATCAATGGAGTTTTTGAATCTTCCGATAGCCTTTTCAGTACCTTCACTATCACCCTTCACGCTAACCAATATCAAGCACGATTCAATTCAGATCCTTCCCCAAATGGTGAGATTTCGACTGAAACTAAGAGATTAGATGCGTCATTGGGCATAAATTGAGAGAGACGTTGAGATGCGCCAAGTTGAGTGTGGAGATAGGAGAATCTTGTACCAAAAATGGCACAACCAAGACTATCCATGGCTCAAAAGGACTGGACTTTGTTCTAGAAGAGGAAAGGAAGAGAGAGATAGGGGAAAGGGTGTTTTACAACTTGTGGTAGATGTTTTACAACTTGCTTGCATTTGTTTTAGTGATAAGAAATTATAAGATTGAGTTTACGGTATTACAGATGTGATGTATTCTCTTGACTGCTTGATGTTGAACTCCTTCAACCTCTATTTGAGAAAGATATGCATCCCCTAGGCAGAAGTTATACTTGATTTTATTGGTGGAGCTCGGATTTGGAAGAGCTTGGTGATGAAGCTGAAAACGAGCTCTTACATAGTGTTTTAATGGTGGTGTTACGGTGGAGCTGTAGCGGCTGTTTTTTGGTGGGAGGGCAGAGACGCAATGGAAGAAGAGGGAGGGGTTGGAATTTTTTTTTACTTTAATTTTTTTTTCTTATTGTTATTTAATTTGTTTCTTTTGAATAAAAATTTTTTTTTAAACAAATTTATTGCATTCACTCTCTTTTAAAAGTGTGACACCACGCCCTATATCTGAGTCAACAAAAAAAGGCCACATAAGTTCGGTGAATGTTCAGAGGGGTTTAAAATGTTGAGGTTTAACAAATTTTTGGGTTCCACTGGCAAACTCATAAATACGGATACCGACATGACAAAAAATGGACAAATACAAGAACTTATCAAGCTATTCCGCCTAAAAAAAATCTCCAATTAAGTTTTGATTTGTTTTCCAGATTTTGCCACTATTTAACACGTTTTAAGGTGAGAAAATAATACAAATGACATCAACAGCTTTCCTAATTTGGACTGAAAACAAATAAGTCGCTTTATCAAGATTTAGAAAACAAAATTTTTGAGCTTATTTTCAATCATAACAATTAAGAAGTTTGAAATTTGTGGTGCTCATATAAATTAAAATGGAGGGAGTAATAATTAAGAAGTTTGATCGTGGTGTTCCAGATTTTGCCATCTATACGGAAACGGAGAAAGTAACACGTATTGGAGGTGAGAAAATAAAATCAAATGACGCATCAACGGTGAATATCCAGTAGTAATATTTCAGAAACTGATTAAACAAATGAGTCGAAGAGAATCAGAGTGGAGTGGACCACCCCAAATATGAGAAAACAAAAGAAAAAGAAAGTTCAGACACGCAAGTCCCAACTTTTTCTCAGAATTTTCATCTGGAGTTTTGTTTTCTTCTTAATTTAAAATTATTAGAAATTTGTGTAATGGATAGGTACGTAATAAAGCGTCAGCAGCACAGCAGGGAAATAAGCAGATTTGTTACAGAGATATTGCACTCACAGTCTGCAACTTCACCTTAATTACTACTTTTAACCCTACCACCCTAACACCCGGCAAGCCGTCAATTCAATTTTCTAATTTACGTTTATATGACACGCCTTTTAGAATGTGGTTACATACCAGAAAAATAATTGAGCATAAAATAATTCATATAATAATAAAATATTTGATTGGAGGTTTAGAATATAATCACTATATAATTAATGTAGCGTTTAGTGGATCGTGTCAGGGAAAAAGACTCACGCATAACCGATCAGTGTTCCATTTGATGTTACAGAATACTCTCATTAAGTTAGAATTTCATACAAAATATAATATGGAACAACAATATATTTATAGAAAAATGAATATAGAAATATACAGTTAGAATTTCCTTAATTAATTAAGTAATTGCTACATAATTTCTTTCACTGCATAACAATAATTACATTTTTTTTAATAAAAATAAGGTCAATGGGAAATTCCCACTGACTATTTTATTATTAATAAATCAAAAGTAGTTAAAACAATTAAGAAAGAAAACAAAAACAACAAGCAGGTGTAAAGTAGGAACAGTCTGAAATCGAAGATGCAAGCTAGGGGTGTCATATATGACCTAAAACATTTCGACTACTCGGTAACTTTTATCAAAATTTTACATAATAGCAAGATAATTTTAGTGTGTTTAATATATATATATATATATATATATATAATATTATATTCTAAATTGAATCGGGCAAATATTTGCTATGAGAATTGTTTTAAATTAAACTATTTTAAATTTTTTTTCCTCATATTTGAAATCTTTAAAATTTGCCGCCTTCTGGTTAACACCCATAATTTTATATTGGTTCGAACCCACGCCAATATAAAATTTTAAAAAAATTCTAAGCGCGTTTAAATTTTAGCCGAATACATCATACTTTTTTAAGAAATATTAAAACGGATACGGACTTATTTACAATATAAAATCATGTATCTTAAGTACACCAATATGATTAAAAGTTTTCTTAAAGTATGCACAATCCTAACTTTTCAAGAAAAATTATCAAAAATATTTTCCACTAAAAATATTTATGCCTTATGCGCGCGCAATTTAGATAAGTATCTTTAGTCCAATTAACCCAAGATAACTTTGATAATTTTTCCAATAGTTTATTACGCCGAAAAAATATTTTACCCATTAACTTACGCCGATTTTTTTCTAGGAGGTATACTTATGCCTTATGAGCAAAATACTTTGTCTTAAGATATATATGTATTTTTTTTTTTATTTAACCACTTCAACTATACTGTTTTCTTAAAAATCATGTAGTTACAAACATCCAGACAAACCTATGTAAATATTGAATGTTTGATGTACTTAATTTCTTTTTCAATTCCCACATAATATCTTCCGATGCCTTCAAATATGTACACTCTTTAGAATCTAAAACAAAAAATCACTTCAAGTCCATATTTCAGAGCCAATTAATCCTTAAAGCATCTTTATAAACCACGGAGAACTTTGTTTTGGTCCAAAACCACAAGCTTATGGCGAGTAAACTAAGTTTTGCCTTATAAGGCAATTAGAAAAAGTATTGAATGCAATATAAAAGGGAGCAAGAGACTTTTAGTTATGTTTAACTAAAAGTATTCGCGTTTCTTAGAAATCATACGGCGACTTTCCTCGAGGAGGGGGAGATATTTAGATGCGTTGATCCGTGATAACTTTAACTTTTTTCAAAGATGTGTATATATATATATATATATATATATAAATTATTTTTTTATTTATAGCTCGAATGGGGGTTCGAACCCAACTTCATGTATTCGCTCATCTTTCCAAGCAAAAGGCAAAATTTAAAGACCACAAATATGAAGGCAAAATTTAAAGATCACAAATTGAGGCAAAATTTAAAGACCACCCCAAATTGGGCAATCCGTGCAAAAAATTGAATTGATCTTCAACTTAGCTCAATACTAGCCGTTTTAGCTTCTAGCCTCGATTTTAAGATTTACTTAAATTTGATTTATTGCTTGAGATTACCTTCCTTTTTTTTTTTTTTTTTTTTTTTTTTTTTTTATGTATACACATTTCTTGTATCATGTATCTTATAAATTTGTGATGTGTTTGATATGAAGGAAAATATTTTTCACAAAAAATGTTTTTCTTGAAAACATTTTCCACAAAAAATCCGCGAAAATATTTTTCAAGAAAAATGTATTTCTAGAAAATATTTTTCACTAAAAATATTTTTCTAGAAAACAGACCCCTCAAAAAAACTGGGTCAAGTTGGGCGGGTATTTTTAGCCCATTTCAGCCCAAGTAACTTTTGGGCCAATGTTAGCCCAATCCATTTATTACCTCAGCCTATTTTGATTGGTTCAATTTCAACCCAACCTGTCCATTTGACACCCCCTAAGCTAGCATCTTATTTATTGCTGCTTGAGAGGTTTGATTTATCTGACCCACTATTGGAAAAAAAAAATGTTACACAGTAATACTTTTATCTTATAACATGCACTAGTAACTTACTATAATTGTGCATACCTCAGTATACAGTACATATATAATTAATCTAATACTAAATTAAGATATTGTTTTTGTCAAGTCAATAGTAATGCACATATTTTACTCCAATTCATTTGTTTTCTATAATTGATCAAAACCTACAAGTTACTCATTAAATACTATACTTCTTATAAAAAACAAAACACTTACTTTATTTTCTTTAATTGAGTACTCCTATCTGTCAGTGATTTTATGGACGAACTAATGAACAAATTTAAACTCCAGCATCTTCAATTTTATTAGGACACGTGTGTCGTAACCGATTGCACCGTCCATTGTCCTCGAGGCACAGTGCTCCTTCAATTCTCCCTCATCTTTTGCTTTTCCGATGGAACAACCAAACAATAATTCATCCAACATAATTTTGGAAAGGTAAAAAGACAGAAAACGTGTACAATGAAGAAGACAGAAATCTCTAAATTAATATAACCACTACATCTTTTTATGTCATTAGGCGATATGAGAAAAGATTACAACGTAGCATATTAATTCCTGTAACATGTATACAGTATATCATGATCTTTTTCTTCTTGTTCCAAAAACATTTAAAAAAAAAACATGGAGCTCCATCTTTTTTGTGGTTATTCAGAGCAACAAAATGTTCATTTACCGCACAAAGGAACGTGGCGTTTTGCTTCCGTCACAACGTCTCTCTCTTTATTCCAGTTAATCATTTTCTCTTTTTTGAAAATTCAAATGGAAAACTAAACTAGTTGTCTAAAAGATTAAAAGAAAAAGGGATTTAAGAAATGTGATGCATCACATGCTCCCTGGCGGTGCAAGGGTGAGCTCAAGTTTGAGAGGTTGGTGGTTGGTGGCTAACTCTGGGCCCCAAACCCACTGTTCCCGTTAGCGCCGCCACCAAGGAAATCTACAGTCCTTTTTTGGCTGATGGCTGGGTCCTGAATTATCACTTCAGCTCTTGTCAAAGCCTCCAAATAGTATTGATCACGGACCGCCGGAAACGACGAAACCGAAGATTCCTATTTGGAAAGGGAGACCACACAGCACCGTCGTCAGGTTTTACGACATGTTAATAGAAGAGAAATAAATTACTTATCAATTATATACATGATAAAAATGTCCTTTCGAGGACATCCAATAAACTTGGAACGATACATAGAAGATTAGTATGGCTTTTGCGCAAGGATGACACACACAAATCGAGATATGCTCCAACTTTTTTTATATATGTGATAAAATAATCATAATTTAGTTGAAATTTCCAAAAAGAAACCCAATAAAAAAATTCTTAAGAGTGCATAATTTATTTAACATAAACAATTTTGTATTGATATGTTTATAGTTTACATTTTAGCTACATTTTTTCATTTCAATTAAAATAATACTAGATAGAACAAATATAATAATGAAAGCATGACGCGATAATCTTTCAGTCGCCATTTTTAATAGTTATTCATATTGGAAAATAATTAATGAATGATGACTAATGGGCAGTTACTAGCTAGTTACCTAAAAGCTAAAATCTAAAAGCTAAAATTAAGAGAATTTTGTCTTAGGTATTCATTTAGGGCCCACTAAAACTAATTACCAAAAATGTTTTCATTATTCATAACTAAACGACAATACTTAAAGGTAAGTAAATTAGTAACCGGCAATACTCAAAGATAAATAAATCATTAATTAATTTACACATATTTCCTAGTAACAATAATTTAAAAATAAGGAAGGTGATAGGTGGAAGCTCGTCAACTAAAAGTCTGAAACCAGCAACCGGTTTGAAACAGAATTGGGGGGTGCTTCAAGTTTTTGGTCAAGTGATAAGGATCCATTTTTCCAGTACCCAGTTGTTGCAATGTGATTGCATATCATTTTGTCTTCTTATTTTTTCAACATGACACGTCCCGTTCTTAAAAATAAAAGCAACATTTCTTTATTCACATAAAATTTGAATTTTATTAAAATTAAGAAAATGCAGATGGTAGAAAATGCTTGCTTTATAAGCTCTTTGTTTGAGGATACACATTTAAAGTTACAAGTTGAATTCTATTTACATCTTAATCTTAATATAACAAGAGTATAATTTTGTCGACACTGCAAGAATAATTAGAATATTTTGTTCGTTACATTATGAAATAAGTCGCCAATAAGTACATTTCATATAGACAACAAATAAAATAGTTAATTAATTAAATAAATAAAAGTTTTATTTGTCAATTTCTCTCTAAGCAATTAATAAATAGAATATTATTGTTTGATAACACACGTTTTCAGAGAATAATTGAATAGACGACAAAGTACTTGATTATTATAACAAAACTACTCATCAATGATAATATTGAAGAGATGATAGGCCCCATGCCTTTCTTGGTCGGACCAACCCAACCGGCGATTTCCGACAAGTCTTTCTGACGAATTGAAGAGCGTCGAAGCGGAACTAGAAGAAAACTTTCTTTCTCTTTATGGATAACCGATTCATTTTCCAATTCTCCTTCTAATTCATCTTCCCCGGTGGATTTAGGTTTATCTCTGAGGTCCCACGAAGGTTTGACTAATAGCACTCTATCGGACGCCAATTCGGGTGATATTACTAGCACTCAAGTTCTTTCAATGAATATGCTTTGAAGTTTGCATTGAAGTTTATAACAATGAAAACAACAAATCTGAACTAGATCTCGTTTAACTTTGTTTGCATCTTTTCCCATATATGAAAATGTTGCTGACTCAAATTTTAGTCTACTTCTAGTTCTACTTTTCACTTTGATTGAATTATGTTATTTTTAACGTAACTGGTTGTTGTTATGCTTTACGACTCAACGTCTTGAAAAACTCAAAAAAAAAAAATCCAGCAGTGTGTTTCCATTGAATTGTTTCAATGTGCATCCTGCTTGATATTCTGAAACATTTCGATCTTGTTGCTAAGAATGTCATTCTTGTAATCAGATAATGGAACAATATGTGTCTAGATGGATGTAGCTATGCTCAACACCATCCTTCGAGAGTCTGCTAATGAGATCCCTTCAGATCCTATATCAGACCCGATTATGATGCCAATGTTCTTCCCATTCCAGCTGGATAGGCTAGCTTTGGACTGGGTCACATGCTGAAAAATATGGTAAGAATTACGGTTGGATTTTACCGGTTAGATGGAGTATTGTGAAAAATCTAAGGCATTTACGTATCACATTCAGCAGCAAAGGCTTTATCAGTTTCTAATGAGATTGATGACTTCTATGCCTTCAAGGAACCAATTTTTAATGATGTTGTGTCTAACTAATGCAATCAAGCTTATGCATTGACTATGCAGGAGTAAAGTCAGAGAATGCTTACTAACACATTGCAGAATTCTGAGGTAAATGAAACAATTGCCTTTCTAGGCAACAGGCAAGGACAGAGTTACAATAGGCCACCTAAGGATCGGTTACATTGTGATTTATGTTACAAGTAAGGATATTGCATTTGTTGTGCAGGTCATCAGTCAATTTATGCGCCAACCAAAACTCTCACTCATGAATGCAGCGCTGGGCGTCATCATATGCATAAAAATGCACATGATTTAGGACAATTAATGTCCTCTAAGAGATCAGAACACTGTTAGTTTTCTGTGAGTTAGATCAGCATGTTCTGAATCGAGAAAGTTTGTTACTGAATACACTCTGAAATTTGGAGATTCATTGGTTTCATGGAAATCAAAGAAACAAGGCATAGTGTCACGGGTTCAGCTAAGGCAAAATTTAGAAGCATGGCTCCCACAGTTGATTGC
The DNA here is from genome assembly GCF_029784015.1 of Lycium ferocissimum. Classification (NCBI taxonomy): domain Eukaryota; kingdom Viridiplantae; phylum Streptophyta; class Magnoliopsida; order Solanales; family Solanaceae; genus Lycium; species Lycium ferocissimum. The sequence continues at coordinate 54,355,146 of NC_081343.1, read as the reverse complement.
TGAGATTTCTTAGTTGATCAATCTATTTCAAGGACTGGGGATCAAAATTACTCAAACTTGTGGAGATGTATTGCGACAGCAAAGCATCTATTCATATAGCTAGTTGTCAATTCTATCCCCCACGAATGTACCAAACATATATAGACACTGATTGTCAATTTGTGAGGAAAGAAATACATCAATGCCTAGTTTTCACTCCTTATTTAAAGTCACCGCACAGTAAGCAGATTTTATTAACCAAAGGACTTGGCAAAGGACAACACCATTATTTGCTAGACAATCGTAGAGTGAAAGACTTGTTTTTACTTCTAGTTTGAGAGGGCGTATTGAACTACTGATGGTTATACATGGAGGGTAAATTAAAAATTGTTAGTTAGTTAACTTAAACACTGCTTAGTTAATTACTGCAGTTAGATTGATGAGTTAGGGGGCAATTATTTTCTCAAATGCAATTATGTTGGTTAGATTGTTAAGGAGTTAGTTGTTATTTATTTTCATTACAGAACAATATAATTTCAATTCATTTCCTTTCTTCCTCCAAGCTCATTTCCAATTCTGCAGATCTCGATCTCACAAGTCCATTACTGTCATGCATGGATTGATCTAGATTTTACAATAAGGTACTCTTTTTCTTCTATAGTCTTGCAAACAAAACAATGAAACAAAAAACTAACTACATTCCCTTCCAAAACTGATTTTGTTACACTCATATTATTGCACCTAATATACTTACAAAAAGAATAAATATCACAGGAGAATCAAAACAGTCAACTGAGCATAGAAACAATAGCATTCATGTGCTTAATATAACAGGGAATATTTAGAATTACGGTATAAAAAAAACAGCTTAATTAGGCGTTAGAGGAACATTCACAAAATGGTTCTAAATTGCTCAGGCGTCAGAGACAACGGAAATAGAAGAAACAACTTTATAATAAAGGTATATGTATATATCGAGTAATATACGTAATACGAATATAATAACCAATAGTCTATATTCACACGTAAATTTCCTAAAATCATGCAGTTCGATCTGATCTATTTTTACATAGAAGCATGCTTACAGTTAATATCGATAGTAGTGAACTGTAATAATGTTTTAATCAAGCTATGTGATAAGAAAGAAAAAAAAAATTGCGATCCCTTTGAATTCACTTACGTGTAAATCAATAAAGACTAGGGACATGAATTCAAATAAATAGTTGCTTCAAAGTCCAATAATCATCTCCATGCGCGCCTCAAAAAGCAGGTTTATGTACATTTTATCACATTGTTCATTCTTAAAAACTTTGCATGAGAAGTCCAAAATAAGTATAGTATAACAAAAGCCCATGTAAGTATTAATTTGCTACTTTAATTGAAACTCAAAGACGAAACAACCTCCAATAGTTGGATCATATATAACACCACCAGCGTAATTGTTCAAAACTTTCCCTGTTTGGATGTTTATTTATAAGAGTTACGTGATACACAATTTAAGAAAATCATGTAATAACTTACTATAATTGTGTATACAAGTACATATAGTAAATAATCTAATTATACTAGATTAAGATGCTGAGTCAATAGTAATTACTTATATCACTTCTATTTATTTATTTTCTATAATTGATCAGTACTTACAAAGTCACTTATTAAATATCATATGCAATAAAAAAGATTAAACACTTACTTTAATTTCTCTAGTATTCCTATCTGTCTGTAATTTTACTAGTCCAAATCAGTGAACAAATTAATGTTAAACTCCACCATCTTTTATTGGGACACGTGTGTCATAACGGATTGCACTGCCCATTGTCCCTTGAGAGCAACAGGGCTCCTTCAGTTCTCCTTCATCTTTTCAGTTTCCGATCAAACAACAAACAAAAACCATCCAACAGAATTTCATAAAGGAAAAAAGACAGAAAAATACTACAGTGAAGACTACAGAAATTTCTAAATTAATATTACCTGTATATCTTTCTCTGTCATTATGAGATATGAGAAAAGATTGCATTTTGGCGTATTCCTAAGACAAGTATACAGTATATCATAATCATTTTTTACTTGTTTCAAAAACATTTAAAAAAAAAAAAACAAGAGCTCCCTTTTTTTATGGTTATTCAGATCTTAGCAACAAAATGATCATTCATTGCACAACTAAACGTGACCGCCATTGGCTCTGACAGCTTGCTTTTGTTGCTACATCTCTCTCTTTATTCCTGTCAATTTTCTCCTTTCTGAAAATTCAAATGGAAAACTAAACTAGCTTTGCTGGAAAAAAAAAAAATTTAAAAAATGTGATGCAACATTGGATGACAAACGTCGGCGGTTTCACATGCTCCCTGGCAGTGCAAGAGTGAGCTCAAGATTGAGAGGCTCTGCACTGATGGTTGGTGGTGTTGGGCTAAAACGGCTCAAAGATGCTCTTAACGTGATGTGATATTGTCCGCTTTGGGCCAAGCCCGCACGGTTTTCCCCAAAAAGCCTCACATCATTAAGAGTATTCAACTCTTTATAAGTAGCTCCTTTTTTATTTTCGGCTACCAATGTGATACTTTGTTCGCACACCCAACAATCCCCCTCGAACTAAGTTTCACGTGGCTCATTATCATACCACGGGTCAGAGATTCAACATGTTTGTGTGACACCCACACTGTCAGAGTATTTACGGTCACCGAAGCCCAAAGGCTATGAATGCGTCTTCAAAGCTACGGGTATAGGTCGTAAACCGGCCCATCGACGGCAAAGGCACTAAGCGGGCCCACGCCACACTCCGTCATCTTCATCTCGCCTCGTCTGCCAAACCATTGGCTCGATACTAGTTGTTGGGCTAAAAACGCCCAAAGATGCTCTTAACATGATGTAATATTGTCCGTTTGGGCCAAGCCCGCACGGTTTTCCCTCAAGCGCCTCACATCATTAAGAAAGATTCAACTCCTTATAAGTAGCTCCTTTTTTATTTTCAGCTACCAATGTGGTACTTTGTTCGCACACCCAACAGGTGGTTGACTCTGGACCCCACACCTACTGTCGCCATTAGCTCCGCCGCCAAGGAAATCCACAGTCTCTTTTTGGATGATGGTCGGGTCCTTAAGTATACCTCTAGCTCTCGTCAAAACCTCCAAATAATATTTGTCACGTACCGCTGGAGAATGACGAAATCGAAGATTCTTATTTGACAACGCAGACCTCACCGCACTTCCATCAGGTCTTGAAGACGACCCTATACTGCTGTTTTGATTGGAATTATTATCATTACTATCATTGTTAAGATTAAGTTTTCCTAGAAAATCTTTCGTACTTCTGAGGTTATCCTCAGTTGTAAAGGGAAAATTAGTTATAGCCTTGTTGCCACGAAATAGCTTCGCAGCCGTATCGTAAGCCTAAGCAGCTGCCACAGGTGTATCAAAAGTCCCAAGCCACACACGTTTCCTTTGGCTGGGATCTCTGATCTCATTGCTTCGTGTTAATAAAATGCCCAAACGGGCTTAATTTAAAAAAAAAAAAAAAAAAATCTCTGATCTCAACCGTATATTTCCCCCATGGCCTCTTCCTCACACCCCTATAATGCACCTCATCTGGGTGAATCATCACTGTCATAGCTTTTAATTTTTTTAGAAATAATGTAATGTAATTTCCAACAAATAATTATTTTTAAAAAAATAAAAATTCTAGGGTTAAATAATTAATAAGACGCGTTAAAAACTTTTACGATTAATAGAAGGGAAAAACATTACTTATTAATTATATACATGATAAAATAATCTTAATTTAGTCAGAATTACTAAAACCCACAGTAAAAAAGTTTTTAAGAATGCATAGAGAACAAATATAATGATGCAAGCATGACGTGATAATCTTTCAATAGGCATTTTTAATAGTTATCCATATTGGAAAAGCAATTAATGAATGATTGTACTAATGGGTAGTTATTAGTTACCTGGTTACCTAAAACCTAAAATTAGGTGAATTTTGTCTTGGACATTCTTTTAGGATCCTTACCGCAAAAGAAATTCATTATTAGCAACCAAACGACAATACTCAAAGTAAGTAAATTATTAACCAGCAGTACTCAAAGGTAAATAAATCATTAATTACTTTACACATATTTCCTAGTAACAATAATTTAAAAATAAGAAAAGTGACACTTGGAAGCTCGTTAACTGGGTGTTGTATGAAAATTAAAACTCTTTTACCATTGAGTTAAGCTTTTGGTTTGTGTAAGGTGTCCAACATTTAATACATACACATAACATAAAATTTTGATCCTATATACACAATATAATTTTCCGTCGAAGGGGATTCAGATGAACCTCTTAGCTCCATGTAGATTTGCCCCTGACTGAAACCGACAACCGATTTAAAACATAATTGTTGGTGTGCTTCAGGTTTTTGATCGAGTGACAAGGATTGATTTTCCCACTATCTAATTGTTGTTATGTGTGATTAAGGCATGTCCTTCTATCTTTATTTTCTCAACATGACACGTCCCATTTATAAATTCAAGCAACATTTCTTTATTTACATAAATTTTGTATTTTTTTTAAATCGAGAAAATGTGAGTAGTAAAGAAGATGCTTTATAAGGTTTTTGTTTGAGGATACATATTTAAAGTTACAAGATGATAGGCGATACTATAAGAATAATTAAATATCTTCTCCATTACACTGCGCAATAAGTCGCCAGCGGATTACATTTCATATATGCGACAAATAAAATAGTTAGTTCATTAAATAAATAAAAGCTTTGTTTGTTGATTTCTCTTTTGAGCAATTAATAAATAGTACTCCCTCTGTCTCAATTTAGAAAATAATTAACGACAAAGTATTTGATTATTATAACAAGTCATGCACAAAAATACATAAAGTATTTGTTAGCTGGTTTGATTGTAAAGTACAAAAAATAATTAACCTAATAAAAATAAAAATTTCCAGGATTATAAAATAAGACATATTTCCAAATTTTTACATGATATTATTAGAGGGGAGAAAAACTACTTATCAATTATATTGAGGAGAAGATAATCTTTTTTTTTTTTTTTTTTTGTGAACTCTTGAAAATCACAACAGAAAAATACTGTAGTAATGCTTAATTTGGACAACGTAAATATTTTTTAATGGATATGTTTTGAAGTTGCATCGCAGTTAATAACAATGAACATGTTTGTATATTATTCACAAGGATGCACACTAACAAAATAATGATTTAAGCATGCAACCGTGAAGATAAATACTTTTAAGTAGCCATTTTATTTCTTAAAAGTAAAGTACACTATATTTTTAATTTAAAGTAACTTTGAATAGTTATAGATAAATTCCAAAATCTATACGCAGAAGCGTTTTCTTTTAATTGTCTGAATAGGTGCTAAGTTTTACAAACAAGATTTACTAGTTGCCTAAAAACTTAAATTATATAATAGATATTACCTTCAGAACTTTAGGTTCTCAATAATATATTACTTACCAGAACAAATATTACCAAAATGTTACTTATCAAAACATTCTAAGACATAGTCAACATCAGCATTCAAAATTAAATGGTAAGTAAAGAAGAATCTTTTTGACTTTTCAGGTTACAAATAAATAGTAAATCCAAGTAATCATAATATTTCCATATTGTATTACTTTATTACTTTTATCTAAACCCGTCAACCGGTTCAGGTTAATCCGGTAACCAACCGAGAACCGGACCGGAAACCGTTAACGTTTATTAAAAAATCGAACCGGTTTCGATTTTTAAACCCAGAAAAAACCGGAATTAAAAAAAAAAAAAAAATGTAGCCGTTGGGCTGCTCTGTTGGACCGTTGGCCAACGGTCCATTTGCAAAAATGGTCATTGCCAAACGGTCCCAAACCCACATTTTGGCCCCCCCAACCCCCCAAACTTTTTTTTTAACACTTTAACCCATCCCCACCCCTATATAAACCCCTCTCCATTTCCATTTTAATTCACACCAATTCACTCTTCTCTTTCTCTCAATCTCTCAATTATAGTTACTTTGCAACAATTAGCCACTTTAAATTTCTCTCAATTAAATATTATAAAGTCTTATTATAGTTTCAATTATTAATTTTGCAATTATAATATTGTTGGTGGAGTTGGTGATTTTGCAACAATCCGAAGTAGCTTTGGTGGATTTGCAATTCTAGCCACCTTCACTTTGTTGGAAATTAGTCCGGCAATTTGGTACCTTCGTTACAACTCTATCTTTATTTTTCGCAATTTAATTTACGCAATTTAATTCTAGCAATTTAATTTGTTGCAATTTATTTGAGTGTGATTTAAATTAATTCTATTTAATAATGGCGAAGAGATTTAGACGTGGTGCCGGTAGTAGTGGTATTGTTAGGGGTGGGTTTAATGAGGAAACATTTGTGGAAGAAACACCTAATTTAGGTATTGATGTTGGTGGAAATAATCCACTTTTAGGTCATGAGGCAATGCAACAACATTATACCGACAATTTAATGAAATTGATGATGATGATGATGAAACACAAGCCCCCGAAAATCCCATAGGAGATACATGTCTTGCACAATCACATACACAAGACAAACCGCCTAGAACTCGTAAGTCAACCGCTAAAATTTGAAAATTTATGACTAAAGATAAGGAAAGCCAAACAGTTAAATGTACCATATATGGACAAGTATTTGCTTTTAGGTAAGGAACTAGTAAGGATGGTGGAATGGGTACACTAAATGGTCATATGAGAAAGAAATATATGGATGTTTGAGGAGAGCAAACGGGTTCAAATGTGGAGGAGTATTCAAATGACGATAGACCTACGAACCGGTAAAAATTTTAAGTATGACAAGAAAAAAGAGCGTGTAGAAATAGCTAAAATGGTAGCTTATGATTGTTTATCATTTTCCTTTCCTTCGGGTTTGGGGTTTGTTATTTACATTCAACGTTGTTATAATCCGTTATTTGAGGGTCTTCCTAGAAGTACTTGTAGAGTGGATGTTATAGATTTGTATAAAAAATATAGATTTTATTTACGCCATGTATTTAATTCTTTAAATTGTAATTTTATCTCTGTATTTAATTTTTAAATTGTAATATTTCTTAGTCTTAACAAGTTAGATTTTTTTGCTATTACATGTCATTGGGTTGATGATAATTGGGTTATGCAAAAAAGAATTATAACTTTTTTATATGATGAAGGGAAAGGTCATCACGATGGAAAATTTTTAACGGATTCAATGTCGACTATTATGAGATTTTTAACATTTATAGAAAAACACTTTGTATTGCTTTAGATAATGCTTCTAATAATACAAAGGCGATTGGTCTTTTAAAAAGAATTAAACCCTCCACTAAAAATATTTTGTGAGACATTTGTTAAAGATGGTCTTGTGTGTTTTGACGATTCTATTCAAAAAGTTAGAGAGGCGGTTGCGTTTCTTTTTGTAATGCTAATAGGGGAAGACTAAGAGATTTTAAGAATTGTTGTGTGGAAAATAACCTTAGACCTAGGAAAATTCAAGTAGAAATTGAGATTGTGGTGGAACTACACTTACATTATGCTACAACAAGCATATGAATATAGGATTCTCATACAACAAGTTCACAACAAATATAATATTAATAATGATGATTGATTAAATTTTACGCATTGGGAAGATGTTAAGGAATGTGTTGAACTCTTAGAAATTTTTTATAATGCAACTCTTGCTTTTTCTAAACAATTCTATCCCACGGTAACCAAAATTTTAGCCTACTTAGCGGAAATAGCTAGAGTTTTACAAGAGTATAAACATAAACCCGGTTATCAAGCGGCTATTTTTGATATGACAACAAAATTTAAGAAGTATTTTTTTCCATCCCAACTTTATTTATATTGGGTTCTCTTTTAAATCCTTGTTTAAAAGTGTCTTATACTAAAGCATTGGTTAATCAAATTTATACATTTTTAGAAATTGAAGAGGGAGTTCAACCATCTTTAGTTGAAGCCGACCTCGCTATTGATGCCGAGTTTAGAAAAGTTTTTAGTCATTATTCTAATTTGGAAGAACATGCTACACCCGTTGCTCCACGCCCTACTACTTCTCAAAGTAGCAAAAAGGGCTTGTCGGGTTTGTTGCATTTAAAAGTTTTACATTCACATCCAACTCCTTCTTGTAATGCAAATATTGATGAATACCACTTTTATTTGATGCAGCCAAATGTGGATATCAAGGAACTAGATGATTTGGACGTCTTAGCATGGTGGAAGAAATACAAGGCAAGTCATCCGATACTCTCAAGAATGACTCGAGATATCCTTACGGTTCAAGTATCAACCGTGGCTTCGGAGAGTGCATTTAGCTAAGGAAGACAACAAATTGGAGACCATAGACACTCATTATCCGGATTTAGCTTGCAAGTACTAGTGTGCGTTGGCGATTGAATTAGATCGGAGCGACGCAACCAAAACTTAGAAGCGGTGGAAGGTGAAGAGGAAGAGATTGAAGATTTGATAGCAAGTGGAGCGGACCAAATGGAAGACTTTGAAGATATCTCTATGGCCAAAAATGATATAGGGAAAATTAACAAAATGATTGAGAATTTGTGATTTTATTATTCTACTATTTCTTTGCAACTCATGTATTATTTGCAAGTTAAAAAAAATTACAACTTGCAAATAAATGTTATCCAAGAATGAATAAAATGTATGACTCATTGAGCTTTCTTCTATTTACTTGTGTTCATATTTTTACTTATATTAAGTTAGGAATATACCTAAAATATACTAAGAATATACTTATACTATACATCTACTTAAATTAAAAACTAGTTATATACTTGAAAAATAACTAATATATACTAAGAATATAAATATACTTAATTTATAAAATACGAATTTATAAACTTAGAAAAAAATTAAGCTATAAATTATTATTATAATTATTATTATATATATTATTACATATAACTTGAAAAATATATATATATAAGTTATAAATATACAATATAAAATACATATAAACTTAGAAAATATATATATATATATATATATATATATATATATATATATAAGTTATATAACCTAAGTATATTGATATATATAAGTATATTCTTAGTATATTTTAGGTATATGTAGTATAACTTAAGCATATAACTTAATATATATATATATATATATATATATATATATATATATATATATATGTTATATTCTCGATAAATATATAAACTTTACTTATAAACTTATATAACATATATAAATATATAAATATACTAATAAATACTAATATATATATATATATATATATATATATATATATATGTATACTATACAAAAAACAAAAACAAAAAAGAGGTTTTGGACACTTTTGAACCGGACCGGTCCGGTTTCGGTTATTTAACCGGTAAACCTGAATCGGTGGCCGGTTCCGATTTTTAAACCGGAAACCGGCTGATTTGTTAACCGGTTACCGGTCCGGTTCGCTTCAAACCTGTTAACAGGTTTACTTTAAGTGACGAGTGGAATTTATTCCACTGCTACCAGCAATAATTAACCAGTTGAAACAGAATTGTAGGTGTGCTTCCGGTAACTCACCTCATGATATGTATCCATTTTCTAATACTTTTTCCTTAGACAACGACGGGGTGGCCAAGACTGACTTCATTTGACATAGCGAGCATTATTATATATAAAGGAAAATTAACTAGAATGCCTGTGAAAAATATTACACTTCGAATCTAGTTGATATGTACATTTAATATTTTCGAGGTATGCAATTCACATGTTGATATCTTGATCTATCTATATATAAAAGCAGAGGCAGAAGCACTACAAAAAGCCAAGTGTCATAAGCAGATTAAGATTTGTGTACAATTCTAGGACAAAGCTCCAAAAAATTTGGAGTTTGAAAATATTGAAGGAAAAAAAAAAAAAAAAAAACTCACTTTTGTGTCAAAAGAAAAACCGTTTGGGTCAAAAGTGGTTAAACACACTTTTAAATTATAAAAAGAAAAACAAAAAAGGGGATAAAATAAGAAAAAGACCCAAATAAAAATTAAAATTGCTGAAACTGAATAAAAAAGAGTAAAAAGGAGAAAAAACAAAAGAGAGAAACAAACGAAACTAACCTACACATCCCTTACCCCCATTATCCCCACTAACTCTCACACACACATACACATGGTTTACATTCCCACTTAATTTCAAAATCTAACTGTGGAAACCACTGATCCACGGTTATATCTTTCTTCTTTTGCTTCTACAGATATATATCTCTTCTTCTTTGGCTTCTACAGATATATTTTTTACTTAATCTGATTGCGAAATTCTGGGAAAAAAAATATAATTTGCTTGCTATTAAATTTGGTTGTTATTCGTTATTTGTGCTGGTTTAATGTCCTTTTGACGATTTCGATAAGTTTTTATTTTGCAGGAATAATATCAACATGTATAGTGATGAAGATGATGAAAGGTTTGAGATGGTATGGAAATGGGAATGTTGTCATAACTTAGGTAATTATTGCTATTAATTTTTATTTGTTTAATGTTAATTTATTCTTTAGAAAAATGTGTTTGAATCTGAAGAATTAGGTAATAAATACAATCCTAAACTTGATCAAGTAGGTAACATTCTTACTTGCATAGAGAAGTCTAAACTATATTTATTATCACTTCTTATTAGGAAACTGATCTCTAGAAAAAAAGAAGAGATAAATGTTTTCTATATATATTCACTACTCTGTTTTTTCTAAAATAAATTTCACACATAAAAGTATAGTAGAGAAGTCCAATTTAAATTTGAGTTTGATATATATATCTAAATTTCATATGCTTCGATTTAAATATATCTTAAATGTCAGTTTAGTACTCACTTTGTTCAAAGTGAATTATTTTTACTGCTATTATTTTCGAGTTAATAGTGTCTCCTTCAAATAAAACATTATCGGGATACCAAAAGATAGACAAAAGCCAAAAAAAAATCAAAATGTTGCCCCGCGATTTATATTCAACCAATTATATGTTTTCTAGATCATTTACTAAACCCATTTTTTATTTTATTCGTTTGTTGTATTGTTCTATAATTGAATCAATTCAAAAAGAATTGTATAGCGATGAATAGGGTATGCGAATTATGATGGACTCTGTGTGTTAATTTTATATTACACTAATATTTAATTTTATGCAAAGTAATTAATCAAAATCAAGGATTTCCTTAATAAAAGTTCAGTAGAATTCTTTTAATAATATTATAGGTGATCATCCACTAATAGGAATATTATTTTAATATTAGAACAAAGGAAATTGTGTACTAATAATAACAATTTAATCTGCTCAAAGAATAAAATAATAATTTTATATAATTAATCTACATATAATAAATATCAAGAGGTAAAGGCACCACATTAAGTCATGTGGCAGCATAACAAAAACCCACATGGCATGTTCTAGTACGAAGGAGCAAAATATTAGGATAATGTTAAAAAAAAATTGAAAATAAGATAATTTTTTTTTGAAAAAAATAATATTTAACATTTTAAAATTTTAATTGAGAGTAGTTAAGTTAAAATATAGTTATCCATTTTAGTTTTAGATATTTTGTTAGTGTTGGGTATTTTTTAAATAGTTAAATTAATTAATTTATCCATTTTAATGCGAGATAATTTTTTCGTGTTGTTGCGCTTATTTTTTAAAATAGTGTGGTCGGGCTTTTTAAATTTTGTCTTGTTGCTATTATTTTTTGAATAGTAAGTAAGACTATGGGCGGTAATGGAGGATTTGTAAGTAGTGTAGTGGAGTCAATTCTATGATGCACTTTCATAAAAAAACATGTTATATGAAATTGCTTCAAGTAATGCTAAATGGACAAAAATTTGACTAAAATATCATACCAGAGTAAAATGTACACGAAAAGGAAGATGGAAATAATGTGCGGATATTTATAGTAGGATTAATTTTACAAATCAAATAATTCATATAATTGAACAATAGAAAAAAAGTATATAGAAAGTCAAAAGTAAGCAAATTATAACATGCTTAAACAAGACAAATTAAAAACTTAATATGATTTTTAATTCTACCATTTTCCGCGCATCGCGCGGGTACTATACTAGTTGTGTATAGTAGTGCAATCCAACTTTATATTCTTACTGTAATAGAATTCGAGGATATAGCACGTATAAGTTATGCTGTGTATTTTTAATGGAGAAATCTTATAAATAAGTATAAGAAATTAATTTTTAACCTGCTTCAATAGTCCTGTAAAAGTTTCTTTTTAACACATTCGCAGGAATGCCCTTATTTTGGGGTGGTCTTTAATTTTTGTCCCTCAAATTGGTGGTCTTTAATTTTTGCTCTTCACTTAATAACATGAGGTATGGGGTTCGAACCCCGGCTCAGTCAAAAAAAATAAAATCACAAGACAGAATTTTGAAGGCAAAACTCTACCCAGGCAGAGATTGGCATTCAAAATTCTGCCTGAGGTATTCTTGCGAATCCAAACCTCTGCCTTATGAAATTCCTTCTTTTTTTAACTGAGTTAGGGTCCGAACACAGAATCTTGAGGTATTAGGTGAAGGACAAAAATTATAGACCACCAATTTGAGGACAAAAATTAAAAACCAGTTCTTTTGAAGGACAATCCGCACAAAAAAATGGAGCGGATTCAACTAAGTTATTGGGCCAGGCCAGCCCAGCTATCAGGAAAGGAGTTACCTTCCAAAGCACAGCGATACCTTTTTCAAGAAATAGATCAATTAGAAAGACAATTCATGAAGATTTTGAATTTGGAGAAGTGAAATATGATGACTAGTTTGAGACGGGGAAATAACTAAAATGTTCAGTAACGACTTGCTTTGCATATGAATGTCTAGTCTTTTTTTTTTTTTTTTTCATACAGTGTTCGGTACCTGCATTGGGACTCGATTAAATTCGGATTCGTGCTGGGTAGTCCCACATTGGGAGGCAAAGACTCCTAACAATGACTATACGCAATGCGCCAACTCGCACTTGGTTATGATAACGGGTCGGTGCTACTTAAGCCCAACAAATGTATCAATGTCTAGTCTTATAAAAACACTTCTAACTACTATTAACATAAACCGGAATAATAAGAAACCGCAAGAATTGGATAGTCCCAAGTGCCAAGTCTTCGTCATAAGAGAGATTAAATACAATTTGCATCTTTTGCCATATGATTAGATGGCAACTGGCAATGGTAAATTCAGAATCTGGAGTTAATGAATTTCATTCTTTATATTTTTCTTTTTCTTTTTTTATCTAACATGCACACACATAGGAGTTTGAATTAGTGGGAACGCGAAGGGTTTGATCAAAATCACTGAGGCTATTTTCTGTCAAATAAAAACTTTATTGGCCCCAAACGTGAGAAAATGCTAGACGTTTGGTAATGTCTCCTCCCACCAGGATAAAAGATCCCGTTGAAGCGGTTAATCCCATGCATATTGTACGGACATCTGGTCACACAAATTTACTCTAGCTTCGGACGCGAAAAATTCTCATTATTGTTGATTAGGCACATACTTTAATTAAATGTAATTTATATTAGTATTAGTTGATTATAATCTATAGGCACTTCAGAGCACGATGCTGGTTCATACTCATATCGTGCCTTTGTGAATTATCGATTAACTGATACGTAATTCATTTAGTAATACATCAAGTCCATGTTGGGCCAATTAAAGTTTTGTCGTACTTTCGTATGAGAGGGGATAGTGGAAAAAATAACTTACATATACGCAAAAATTTACTAAATGAATAAATGGGAGATATGCATTTTTTAATACAGCAAATTTAATTTGAAGGGTTAAGCGGTGGCTCGATTAATGACGCACTCAATTCTAAAGCATTCAAACTTGGGCAAGCATATTGATTTGACATCTTCAACTAGTAAGTGAAGCAACGAATAAAACACAATATTTGATATTTTCTACCATAATAAGTAATCACATTATCCCTCTTACCTAAAGGAAAAAAAAATGCAGGCCAAGTTGTTTTAGTTAAGGTCTTTACTTTGTCCTCTTAAGCCATCTCCAATCCTCACTCCAAATCTTTACTCCAAAATAGAGTAAACTAACTCCAACCATTACTTCATTTTTTAATCCAAAAAAGAATATTTCTTTTTATATTCTTCTCTCTCTTCTATATTATATTATTATCTTTTATTTAAATTTTATTTTCTTATTTCCATTAAACAAATCCTATCTTTTTTTTTTCTTTTTTACATATTCATCCCATATAATTCATATTTCTTTCTTATATAACCATTTAAAATAAAATTATTTTATACCATAAATTTTTAAATAATATAATTTGTAAGCAAATATTATAGATTATACATATTAACGGATAATTCAAATAAAAGTGAAATCATTGAGATACAAGATAATTCAATACATATTACATTGTGGTAAAATTCAGTTTAAATACTACTTAAATATTCAACTTCCACCTCTAGTATGCTCCCATAAATGATCTATTAATGCATTACGAAGTGCAAAATGAGCATCTTTGTCCTTAATTTTTTTGTGTCCACCTAAAAATTGTTCAAATCGGTGATTTTCATCTACTACCATTTCTACTGTTGGAGTTGGACTTTCCCAAGCATCTTGAATTGGTGCATTAAGATCACGCTCATCCTCGATCATCATGTTGTGCAGTATAATACATGTAGTTATTATATCATGTAGCACTTCTTTTCTCCAAAAACGTGACGGTCCTGCAATAATTGCAAAACGAGCTTGCAAAACTCCGAATGCACATTCAACATCTTTTCGACATGATTCTTGTTTCATCGCGAAATATTTCTTCTTTGGCGAACGTGCCTCACGAATAGTTTGCACAAGGGTATACCATTTTGGATATATACCATCAGCTAAATAATAACCCACATCATATTCTTTTCCTTGAATAACATAATGGGCGGAAGCAGCAATACCTTTAGCAAGATTGGAAAATAAATGTTATGACTCTAAAACATTAATGTCATTATTGGTGCCGGGCATACCAAAATATGCATGCCATATCCAAAGGTCATAATCAGCTACAGCTTCAAGAATAATTGTTAGGGATCCACTACGACCTGCATATTGTCCAGCCCATGCTGTTGGACAATTTTCCATTTCCAATGCATGCAGTCTAGACTCCCTAGCATTCCTGGAAAATCAGGCTGTTCACCGATGTGCAAAAGCGTTGCAACATCGTTAGTTGTTGGTGATCTCAAATACTGCTCGCCAAAAACCTCTACGATAGCTCGGCAAAATCTTTTCATGCTTTCAACTACAGTCGACTCTCCAATTTTCACATATTCGCCAGTGGCATCTGCTGGCAAACTGTATGCCAACATTCTAAACATGACTGTGATTTTTTGTAGAGTAGATAATCCAAATCTACCCATCGCATCAGCGCATTGTTCGAAGTACATATCATGACCTTTAATTGCATCAACAATTCAAAGGAACAAATTCCGGGACATCCGATACCTACGACGAAACATACCCTCATTAAAGCGTGGATTATCTGAAAAATAATCGAGAAATAAATTATTATCAGCTCCTTCACAATCTCGATTGATTACCAAATGACCTGGAACGGAGCCAACTCTGATAGGATGATTCTTTTGATTTTCTCGCAAACACTCGCAACACATAATTGTTCATGTGAATTGTTTGCATGCACAATTGCATCTCAACTTCATCATCAAAAACTAAAGATGATGATGAAGAGGAATTTGAATCATTATTATTAGATGAACCTCCCATATAGAAATTCATTTTCAGAAGACAAATATGAATATTTAATTTGATTTTGAAATGAATTGGAAATCCAATATTATTTTCCTAAATGATGTTCATTTTTATAGGATGGATTTTTTTTTAAAGATAAAATAGGAATAAGGATAAAATCCATTGGACGGTTGAGATTAGGATGAAATCCATTCGACGGTTGAGATCAAGATAAAATCTATCCTATTCTTATCTACTAAATTATTGTGTCTACTTTATCTCTACACATTGAATAATGTGTAGTGATTTTTTTTTTAAAGATAAAATAGGAATAAGGATAAAATCCATCGGACAGTTGAGATTAGGATGAAATTCATTCGACGGTTGAGATCAAGATAAAATCTATCCTATTCTTATCTACTAAATTATTGTGTCTACTTTATCTCTACACATTGAATAATGTGTAGTGAATTTTTAAAAAAAAAAGATAAAATAGGAATAAGGATAAAATCCATCGGATGGTTGAGATTATGATGAAATCCATTCGACGGTTGAGATCAAGACAAAATCCATCCTATTCTTATCTCTAAATTATTGTGTCTACTTTATCTCTCTATATTGAAGTGCCAACATACCCTTCCATCACCACAATTGGCTTTTATTTTTCTTTATCCATATAATCCATTTTTCCTCTAAAATCACTTGAAAAAATGTCCTCTCGATCTGCAGAATACTCAACAAATGAAGGTGTTCTATTATGCCAAATTTATTTAGATATTTCTCAAGATCCAATAACGGGAGTCAATCAATCCAGAGATCATTTTTCGGGTCGAGTCGTAGATGGATACAATAATGCAAAGTTAGGGAGTTGGGAGATTCGCACCAAAAAATCGTTGCAATGTCGAATTCAAACGAGTGAGAAGGTCGTAAGAAAAATAAATGGATGTTTACTTCAAGTAGAAAATTTGCGTTCTAGTGGTGCTTCAGATCAAGAGATTATGAGTATTTATTTTGTAGTTACTTATATTTTATTTGTATTTATTTACTTACTGTTTTCCTTTTTTTTTTTTTTTTTTTAATATTGCATACTACACAAGCAAAAGATTTACTTATGCAAGATCCGAACTTCAAAAAAGGTTTTAAATTTGATCATGTGTGGGCTATAATTAAGGATTTTGAGAAGTTTAGCGATGGCGATGCTGGAAGAAAAAAAGCAAGAAAGCAAGGCTATACTAATATGTCATCGGAGTCTGAGACTCCTACCCCCGATTCACCCTTTGTATCTTCACCTAACTTATCATCATTTTCATTAAATTTAAATGAGGATGTTGCAGGTGATTCCATCACAACGACCAAGTGGGGTGAAGAAAGCAAAAATGAAGAGAAAAATAGATGAAGATTATATGAAAATGGTCCACATTGAAAATAGTCGGATTGTTGAGGTGATGAAAGATTCAAATGAGACAAAAAAAAGAAGCTTTGAGACCAAAGAACTCAAAGAAGAAAATAAATTTTTTACTTATCGATGTGGATTCTATCGTCGATCCGAATCGTCGTGAATTTTTGCGACAAGAACAAAAACGAATAATGGATAAAAGGAGTCAACAATTTCCACAGCCACAACCACAACAATCCTTTGCCCCATTCACTCAATTCTTTAATGATTTTAGTGTATCTAGAAACGACTTACCTCCCTACTAAATTATTATGTTATTTAATGCAGTTTCAATTTTTATGTATTTTTAATTTAATGTATTTTCAATTTTAATGTATTTCCAATTTTAATGTATTTTCAATTTTCACTTTTCAATTTTAGTAACATCTTATATTTTATATTTTCACCTTTTATTTTTGTGATGGTTATATATTTTTTTATACAATTATAACTTATAATAAAATTAACTTTCAATTTTACATAAAAATAATATATGAACGAAAAATAATTTATCAAAATTATACGCCAAAATTAAGATGTAAAATTAATATTATAAAGATATGACATTAACATAATTAGGTATATATAATATGATAAATTAAAAGGGTTAAATAATAAAAAAATAAAAAAAATAATAGGGAATAGTGATGGAGTGGATGCATAGTGTCACTCCAAATTTGGGTTGGAGCAAAATTTATCCATTTTTTACTTCAAAATGGAGTTTGGAAGTAAAAATGGAGGTGAATTGGAGATGGCCTTAGGTGTTACAATCCATTGAATGACTCATTTGAGAAGAAAGTGCTACAAAAGGATTGTCATTTTCCAAGATTTTGAATTACTGATCAATAAGATAATTTCCTTTCTACTTTGAACTAAAAAAATCGCTCAATAAAAAACAAAAGGAAGGTTATACATTTACAAGTTGAAAACATATATATGAGTTGGTTCTATTTTCAACGTGACAACTCAATTGACATTACATTGGTCAAATAATTTTATTAAGATTGCTTAATCTTGTTAATCGGCCAGCTTTGTTTTTATGCAATTCAATAGTTAACTCAAAAGCACTAATATAACTATACGAGAAAAGTAATAGACTATGTTATAAGTCCAATGCATTTGGGGGTGTTCATTCAATAACATGTTTTCTTGTATATGTACCTAATTAATACTAGGTTTAAGTACTTTTGTAATTTATAAGTTATTTTTCATTCTGGTGTTCTATCTTTTGTCAGTATGTGTACCTAATTAATATTAGGTTTAAGTACTTTTATAATTTATAGGTTATTTTTCATTCTATAAATGGTGTTCTATTTTTTGTATCATGACACGCACTTGAAAGCAAAAAAGTCTCCCCTCTTTATATCTCGTTTTATATTGTTTCATTTGCTCTCAATTCACAACATATCATTTTAAAAGGTTGAAGACATAATTAAGTAATGTGTTATATTTAACTGCTTAAATTTTATATTAGATGACCACACATTTCAACGTAGTATCAGAGCAGATTGATGTCCTAGGTTCGAATTCCACCGCCACCCCAAAAAAGTTCCCCATTTTTGCCCCATGAAAGAGAATTAGATCCTCACATAATATACCTTGTTAAAAATATAATTTAAAATTTTGAACTATGACCGATAACTATGAAATTCGGGTTCTAGACATGTTTCCTCAAACATGTCAACAACGACAACAACAACAACATAGCCGGTGTAATCTCACAAGTGAATCTGAAAATAGTAGGATGTGCGCATACCTTAGCCCTATCTTTTTCGGATAGAGAGAGTGTTTTCTATAGACAATGTTTCCTCAAACTGGTCATTAAGGGAAAATAATAAAATTTAATATAGAGTTTCCAAGTATATAATTTTTTTAATAAATTAGGTTTTGGTTGAAAATGTTAATATATCCAATATCACTCATTGTTTAAGTTAATCCTATTGAAAATGTTCTCAATAGTCAATAGTACTGCATTCGTAAGGTCTCAATAGTTTCTTAACTAAGATGTCTCGAGTTTGAGCCTCCTTGGGTACGGAGTTACCATTGTTAGGGAGTGCTAATGTGGGACTACCCTAAGACGAATCTGAATTTAGTTGGACCCCATTGCGGGTACCGGACACTAGATGGGAAACCCCAAAAAAAATAAAAAAAAATAAAAAGGTCTCAATAGTTAATAAATTTTGATTTCTTAGCTCCTGTTTGTTCATAGATTTTGGGAGCATATTTTGAAGATTGGTTTTTCAGATCTTTGTTTGGCCATAAAATTTTGACAGATTTTGAAAACACTCTTCAAATTCCCAAATTTTGGCTCAAACCTGTTTTTGGGCCAAGATCTATGTTTTGGCCTTTTCAAAACTTTTAAAGACTACCCTAGACTTTTATAGTTTATTTAAAAAAAAAAAAAAAAAGGTCATTTGCACGATTGTCCTTTAAAGGCAGTGGTCTTTAATTTTTGTCCCTCAAATTGGTGGCCTTTAATATTTTCTCTTCGCTTAATACCCCGAGGTTCTGGGTTCGAACCCAGGCTCAGTAAAAAAATAAAAATCGCAAGGCATAAGTTTGACCCAACTTATGCGTTAAGGCAGAGGTTTGCCTTAAGGCAAACTTTTACCCAAAATTAGGCCTTAAGGCCTGGTTTTTGCCCAAATTTAAACCTTAAGGCAGAGGTTAGCAAAATACAAAGAACGTAATTTTTTTTTTTTTTTGCCTTAAGGCAGAGTTTGAATCCCAACTTATGCCTTGCGAATTTTTTTTAACTTTTTGATTGAGCGGGGATTCAAACCTGGAATCAAGGGGATTTTAGCGAAGGGCAAAAATTAAAAACCACCAATTTGAGGGGCAAAAATTAAAGACCAATGCCTCTAAAGGACATTCCGCGCAAAAAAAAAACCCATCTATTTATTACCCAACTAATTCTATCTAACCACGTTCCTTCATTAAAGCCGTATCTATCATGTTTCCACAATTAAAGCAGTCTTTTCTATAAAGTGAAGATTGTTCATACAATGTGAGAATTTATATTATAGAATAGTTAGTTATTACCGTTATTTTTTTCTTGTACGGATGAATCTTTGTATTGTAATTTGAATTGTAGTACCTAGTAAATCTGTTATTAACAATTATTATTAAAATATCATGTTCTGTATAATTTGAGATTAGCAAGTATGTATGTTTTGTATGGTTAGGTATTCTTGATAGTTTTTAGAACTTATAGTATAAGTAATGTTTCATGTTTTCCAAAATAAAAGTAAAATATATTTTGAAAAATTATGGCCAAACACATTTTCACAATATGAAAAACCTCACCCAAATCCAGTTTTTAATTTTATTTTTTTTCTTTTTTTTGGAAATCTATGGCCAAACGCTAGCGTAGTATTTGGTTATGTAACCATAGCTGCCATTTGTACAGTTAGTTGACTGTGTTTCTCCAATTGGTCAAACTTTTCTAAAGCTTCTTTAGGATATCCTTCGCCCTTTTGTTTGAAAGTGGAGGTCATTGTCAATTTGCATATTCTCTATTACGTTATCAATGCAAAATAAGCAAATACTTGGTCAAAAAGTTCTTTTGGCATACCCTAATAAAAGCAAAAAGCCCCCCTTCTGATGTTTTTACATTTTTTCCTCTATAATATAAAAAACATAAATCATTTTACATTTTAAACTTTTATTCTAATATTCTAATCGAATATTCTTATAATTAAAAGCTAATAAGTATTATTTTTTAAGAGTTGTGTCGAAAGTTTTAAAATATTTCAGTATAGAGAAAAGGAAATGTCGTCCCATTTTATGATGTTTGATGCTAACAGTGTTTAAGATTTTTTATTTTTTGAAAATTGTATTAATAAAATACGCAACAAGGCATTAAGATATGCGTTTAAGTTTTGTGCATTGTTAGTGTATTAGTTTTTTTACATTATCAGGTAAAATGACCTGCTATTGGCGGATTAACCTTCTTTCCAAGTTTTTTTTTGAAGAATTACTCTCGTAGGTTTAACATATTTTGAGGTGTTAGAAATTTGCTCAGAAAAAAACATGAAAATGTTATTATAAAAGAAAATAGTAACTAATTATGTTGTGGCTTGTTTGGTACAAGGGATAAGGATAAATAATCTCGAGATTATATTTGAGATGAGTTTATCCCACGTTTGGTTGGGATAAAATGACAGTTTATCCCACGTTTGGTTTGGTACAAGGGATAAGGATAAATAATTCCGGGATTGTAGTGTTATTTTATTCCCTTGGGAGGGTGGAATAACTAATCCCGGGATAACTGATCCCATGATAAGTTTATCCTGGGATAACTTGTTTCCAAGGGATTGTTTGGTATGATGGATAAGCAAAAGTATTCCTGGAATAAAAATTTAGTACCACTTTATCCCTTGTTTGGTTACTAATCCTGAGATAAGTTATTCCAGGATTAAAAATAGTACCGAGATAACTTATACCCATCAGAGGGTGGAATAATAATCCTGGGATAAATTATCCCAGGACAAAACAGTAAAATTGACAAAACTAGCCCTGAGATTCTCAAAACCCTTTTACTACATAAGGTGGAGGGTATTATTGTAAACAAACAATTTTTTCTTAAAAATTATGCAAAGCATGTTACTTTTAATATAACAAATCAAACAATCAATAAGAAATAATATTAGGATAACTAATCCAACATAAATAATCCCAATATAATTAATCCCAATATAAATAATCCCAATATAACTAATTCCACCATAACTAATTCCATCATAACTTATCTTCAAACCAAACGACCCCTTAGAGTATAACTAATTTATCCCATATAGGATTTTTATACTCTAAAAGATATAAAATCCTTCATTTCAAAAGTGGGCTATTTAGCGCCCCCACGTTTGTCTTTATTTTATTTTATACCTTATACCAAACGAGATAAAATTGTCCATTTTCCAAATCCACTTAGAGTATAACTAGGCTTCTACTCACTACCTCCTTCATTTCAAAAGTTTTGTCTTTATTTTTGTTCTTATATTTTCCAAATCAAGATTTGTCCTATATTTTCAGATTTGTCCTTATTAAGCGTTAAGTGATCAAATCTCAATATCTATTTCATTAGAGATAATTTAGTCAAATTACTTATTTTTAACTAAAAATTAAATTTTTATTAAGGAGTATTAAAATGGCTAAATAAACACTCTTTTTAAAGTGAAGGGGTGATATTTAGCATCCTAAATTTTTAGATACATAAGTTAGGGTGATATATCTGAATTCACCTCATGGTGGAAAGGAATTTCCAACAAATTTATGAGGAAAGTGAAATTAAATACTTATATTTCCATGATGATAAATAGAGAAGCAAAATGATTAAAGAGACAACCTAGTTACGTGTAAGTAGGGCCTAGCCGCCGCTGATGATCTAACTCTGTTCACATATGTCCAAAAAAAATCCAACTTTACCTTCTTCTGTCTGTCAGTGAGTCAAAGTCAAACCTCCAAACACGCCATAGAATTTTTACCCAACACCGCCAAAAAAACAAAGCTGGCTTTTTTGTCACCATAGACTTTCCTCCAATATTTAAACTCAAACAAAATGACAAAACTCTCCCCTCATTCAACAACCCACCCACTGCAACCTGTCATTTTTTGTGTCATTTCATAGAAAAAAAAAGACGAAGACTTGCTTTAACAACTTCTTTCTCATATATACTGAAAAAAGGCAAAGAGAGACTCATGTATGAAGAAGAGAAGAGAATTATTATTATTATTACTGTAAAAAGATTTGTATATTCTGACACCCTTTTGGGAGATTAGAATTGGGTTTGTGTTTTCTTGAAAGATAGATGGCGTTTAATCCTAGTAATAGAATGGACCCACAAACGGCTGCAGAAAGAGCTGTTTCTGTGATCGGGTTTGGTTATGATTTGACAAGTGATATCAGGTTGACTGCGTGTAAACCGGGTCCAAGCGGGTCGGGTTTGATTGAGATTGATCAGAATTCTACCAAGGATTTGGTGGTACCTGGTGGGGTTGTGGTTTCTAATGTTTCAACCTCTATTAAGTGTGATAAAGGTGAAAGAACTAGGTTTCACTCTGATGCTCTTTCTTTTAGTCAGGTAAGTTTCTTTTATCAGTTTAGTGTTTACTTTTTATGAAGTGTTTAATATGTATATGCTTGAATTGGTTAATTTTTTTTTTTTTTTTTTTTTTAAGGATTTTGTAGTTGCTGCTGCTCATTTGCTGAAAAAGATACAAAATTTGATAGTGGATTGCTTGTAATCAGTTCAATTTTGATGTTTAACTGAAATTTCATGTCTAGGAAATGTAATTTGCTTCAAAATAGGACTGGTTTTTTTTTTTTTTTTTTTTAAAAGAATGAAACTTTTTTGTTTTTTCCGTTCTACTAGTTGAGATTGAACACTTAAAATTAATTTTTGTTGGTGATTAACTGATGTATACAAAAAGAGAAAAGAGTTATTGGTGTTGCTATTTCGAGTCTCATACTTGAAGAACAAGTAATGTAGCTAAATTCTAGTGAATTAAAAATATAAATTCTTTGAATTGGAATGGCGTCGATAGAAATTATGTATTTTGCAACGAAACCAATGTAAGAAACTGGATTCAATTTTCGGATGAAAGGAAACCTTTATAAAGAGAAAATTTGAATAGAGGCGTTGAGCTATCTAGTCTTAGATAAAGTTTTGTCCGGTTCGGGTTGTTTCATGTGAATGTTTCTGGTACCATTCGGCCATAAAATAGGTCTTCTGGGAGTATTGGTCATTGGATAAGTTTTGTCCGGTTGGCGTATTTGCATGTGAAGGTCTCTGGCACCGTTTGGCCGTAAAATAGGTCTTCTAGAAGTATTAGTTATTGGATTAAGTTTTGTCCAGTTCACGTAGTCGAATGTGAAGGTTTCTGGTACCGTTTTGTCATAAAATAGGTCTTCTAGAAGTGTTGGTTATTGTATGAGAACTAAGTACATCAATCTCTTTGGCTTCTGGAACTTTGTTGTAGTTGGAATTAAACATTGATAAATGAATAAGGAGATTGGAGTTACTAAACGAGATTTGTTTTTTACCTATTCTGGGGGTGGAGTGAACTTCCCTTTTGTTTCTTTTAATAAGGAAAATAGTTTAAGAGGTCACCCTTTTTCTATAGGGCATTGTTAGTTCTTTTGTGCATTTATCATGAGCTATCCATTTGATAATTGCTTGGGAAAGACTCACTTTTTTATGCCTGTTAGATTAAGTGTTGAAACTTGTTCTTCGAAATTATGGGTGTTTTGATAATTCAGCCTAATGTTTCCTTGATGAAAAAGTAATATAGCTAAATTCTGGTGAATTACAATTGGGATAGAGGCGTTGAGCTCTCTAGTCTTGGATAAAGTTTTGCCCGGTTTGCGTAGTTGCATGTGAAGGTTTCCGGTACTGTTTGTCCATAAAATAGGTCTTCGTGGAGTATTGGTTATTAGATAAAGTTTTGTCCGGTTCGTGTAGATGCATGTGAAGGTTTCTGGTACTGTTTGTCCATAAAATTGGTCTTCTTGAAGTATTGGTTATTGGATAAAGTTGTCTGGTTCACGTAGTTGCATGTGAAGGTTTCTGGTACCGTTGAACATTAAATAGGTCTTCTAGAAGTATAGATTATTGTATGACAACTAATTACATCAATCTCTTTGGCTTTTGGAACTTTGTCGCAGTTGGAATTATAACATCGATAAATGAATAAGGAGATTGGAGTTACTAAATGAGATTTGTTTTGATTTATTCTAGGGTTGGAGTGAACTTCCCTTTTGTTTCTATTAAAAGAAAAAAAAATACTTTAAGAGGTCGCTTTCCTTTTCCTATGGAGCATTGTTAGTTCTTCTCTGCATTTATGAGCTCTCATGATGCTTTTCATTTAATCATTGCTTGTGAAATATGACTTTGTGGTACCTGTTAGATTAAGTGTTGAAACTTATTTTGCAAAACTCCAATAATTATGGGTGTTTTGTTAATTCAGCCTAAAGTTTCCTACTTCGATTGCATTTCTGACTAACCTTACCTTTTTGCCCTATCGCTCATTGCGTTCAGATGTCAGAGCAATTGAATCAGGAGTTGTCCCTGTCTGGTAAGATACCTTCTGGTTTGTTTAATGCGATGTTTGGTCATAAGGGATGCTGGCAAAAAGATGCAGCTTCAACAAAGCTTCTCGCTTTTGATGGTTGGTTCATTACCTTGTACAATATTGAGTTAGTCCGATCTCATCTAACACTATCTGAGCACGTGAAACAAGACGTGCCGCCTTCTTGGGATCCTCCTGCGCTTGCAGAGTAAGAACTTTTCCTCCATAATTATTTAAACAACTATTTTTTCTTGCACCAGGATATTATCGATAAAGGCTGTGTAAGTTGAAAATCTTGACGAGATATCTGGTGCATGCTTCTTTATGAAATAGGACATAAGATGAATCAGATACGCAGAAGGTTTGAATTAGGGGGCTGCAAATTTTTTTAGTACAGAAGCATCTTTCCAATATTGTGATTTAACAGTTTGGAAACTAAGCAAAGGAAGGGAAAAGACGGCAAACTGAAAAGGATGGATATGATGGAGAAAGAGATTTTAGATTGTTTTTCTTGCTTCGGTGAATTAGATTAGGATATTATTGAGAGGAATGGTCTGTTTCCTCCTTTGATTTCCTTTTCCCTCCTCCTAAGTCGGACACAAGATATTCTCTTTTATCTGTTTCTGTCCAAAAACATTGTCAATGCTTTATGCTTTTTCTATCTAGAAGAAGTAAAAATTCTAATAAGAGAAAAAAGAATGGAAAAAGAATGACTGATGAACTCTAGAGAGTCGTTACGGCCCTGAAATTTGGACTTGGGATAAGTCTTAAGACAGTTTGTGGAATCTTTGATTTTTACCGCTTCTGATTTTGATTTTATCTCCTTCACTCTGATTTTCTGTGCCTTCTTTTCACTTATGAAGGTTGACATAACTTTCTATTGATTATACCCTTATATGCTAACATTGAAAATGGTGGAAAAATATTAACTATGAAGTCAATTGTTTACGATTTTCCAGGTTCATTGAAAAATATGGCACCCATATTGTTGTCGGGGTAAAGATGGGAGGTAAAGATGCAATTCACATAAAGCAGCTGCAAAGTTCCATTCTTCAGCCAGTGGAGGTGCAGAAGTTACTTAAGCAATTAGCTGATGAAAAATTTTCAGAAGATGTAAATGGATGCCAGATAGCAAACCCTGGTAAATCCTCTCAAAAATCAAAGGTATCCCACATCTTATATTTCATAGTGCAACTACCTTTTCTTGTTAATATCTGGATTGTTATTTTAGTGCACCTTCTAGACAGTAAAGGTGGGAGAATAGTGTCTTGACTAATTGTCGATCTCTAATATTTTGCCTAACTTCATAGCAATAGTTGAACTTGAGTACAAGGAACATGTTCTTTGTATTGGTGCAACCAACTTCTGCATCAACAATTGCGAAAATAAATAACAGAATATTTTACGTGGAAAGTCTGCCTGCTCAAGGGAGTAAAAACCACGACCCACATTATAGGATTTCTTCCAAAACTTCACTAAAATAAATTAGCAAATTTGGCTACAATTCTATAACCTAAGAGACTAACTCTAGCCATTAATAACCTACAATCACTCTGACCGTAGCTGCACCTTCAAGCTAACTCTAGCTTAAATGTACAATATTTTCTCTCAGAAAATCACCTAAGGACAATGCTTTTAGAATAAGAAAATTAGGTTACAAATCAAAACACTTATTACAGGAACTAGACAAACTGTAGTATTTGAAGGAACTTCAACACTAGTCTTGGTTCTTCAGTTTTATCTCTATCTCTTCTTGCTCACAGGAACTTGCTTTTTGCTTTTGCTCTCACGATGCTCTCAATATAGGTGCGTAAATCTGCAAGAAAACAATTTCTACCATAAATAGAGCACATGTTAGCAACAAGGGTTAGAGATAGACATGAATTGAATAAAATCTAACCCTAGAGAATAAAGGAAGTGTTAAAGAAAACACAAGGCTTTCCTTAAAACAACTCCTACTTTGACTCTTCTTCCTTGTAAACTTGGACTTCACATTAACAAGCAAAATCATCCAAGATTCTCAATTATTTTGGTTGCTACTAGGTCATATCTGTCTAATAATAAAACATGTTGTGCGTGAAAGTGAATCCTAGCCCCACAGAGAGTAAGTACCGAACGTGTCGGCAGAAACTCACCAAGGAACAGGTTCTTCAGTTTGTGACACTCGGTCCAAAATAGCGTTACTGTTAGTTAATCATCAAACCAAATTTCAACATAGATACTTTAATGTTTCCTTTTGTTTTACCATCTAAATGTGGAAAAACATTTAAGGCATGACAAGGAGTACACACACAACCTTAGATAGTTTGAGATGGTTGTTGACTTGAGGATGTGTTTTGCCTGCCAAACTAATTCTGTCACTTCCAAAATATTTTGGAGGTTAGTTAACCCATTTTACTGATGAGACTGGATGATTGATATGCTTTATGGCTGTTTAGGTCAGGTAGAAGCCATGTGCTGGGGGTACTAAATAAGCCGCAATTCGGAGTAAACTTCTATAGATTCATACATGTTGATAATGATGCCCACTGAAGCAATAAAATTCTGGCTAATGCTAGTTAAGGTGTTTGTTAGTTCTCTTTGATAAAGAACGATTCTGCGTGTTCCACTGCTTTCCATCCAATTAGTTTAAGCTAGTCTGCTCTCGTTTAGATCAGTGTTGTCAAAGGCGCGCTTAAGCCCTGAAGCGAGGCTCAAAACATGTTGAGCGCTTCGCCTCGCTTTATGTGCGCTTCAGTGTCATCATCAAGCTCTAAGACATACTTTTCCTTGCCAATGAGCCTCTCTTGAAGAGATGGCACTAGATAATTGATATTCAACTTTATCGTAATGTTTTTAAAAATTTTCTGTCCATATATTTGTTATTCATGCTTATTATTATTAGTATTGGACTAAACATATATATAGATTTGCATTTTTGCGCCATTGCGGCTTTTTTCATTAAAGGCCACACTTTTATTTGCGCTTTGCGCTTAAAGCCCCAGCTGACCTTAGAGCTTTTTTGCGCTTTTCGCTTTTGATAACACTGGTTTAGATTGAGAATGATTTAACTAGGTTATTACAATTGAAAAGCTTTACCAATATGATTTTAGAATTTCTTGTAATGGTAAAAAGAGCTACTGTAAATTTTAATTGTAAAATCATACTCCTTCTGTTCCAATCTATATGGCATAGTTTGGCTGGACACAGTCTAAGAAATAAAGGAAGACATTTGAAAATTGAAACTTGTGGTCTTAAACATACCATTACATTTGTGTGGATACAAGACTTTTGAAACTTGCTATATTATTTGTGTGGCTATGAATGGCTTGTCATTAGGTATAAAATGGGAAGTTCAAGTTAAACCTTTTCCATATTTAGAAAAGTGCAACTCTTTTTGGATTGGTTTGATAAGAAAATCCTTTTAGAACGTAGAGAGAATTGTTTATCAACAGTGTGTCATGGTAGGAATAATGTCAAGTAAATACGATGTTACGCTAAATCAGATTCTTGTAGAAACTTTTTTTTGCTAGTGATCAATCTTTTCAAGAGAACGTAACACGAAAGCCGGACAAGCAAAATGGGGTTGAGGGATTGAAATGTATTGTTTGTTAATATAACTGAGCCACTAAATCCATAAGCCCCTAGTCATAATTGTGAAGGAACAAAGTTATGTATGGGTTAGTCGAACAGACTAAAAGGTAATAATGTCATGCCCATGCATTTTTAAGGAAAGTTAAGCAAAATGGATAACACAATGTTCATTGTAAAACTTCATTACAAGTATTTTTACACAGAGATGAAACAAAATAAATTGTCTGACAGCAGCTTCAATTTTTTACACATGACAGGATGAAAAATCAATATTCTCAGATCCTCATCTACCATTTGCAAACTCAATCAGACCATCTATTATGTCTCACTCGAAAGCTGATGTAAGATTGTTTTGTTTCCTCTGAAATGAATCGCTGTGTTCTGTTGATAAGCTTTTTGTAAAGGATTTGGATTTGAATTCCTCATGCAGGATCTACTAAGTATTCATATCCGTCGAGGAGGTCTTGATTTTGGTCAAAGTCATAGCCAGTGGCTTCCTACTGTATCACAGTCTCCCAATGTCATATCAATGTCTTTTGTGCCAATCGCTTCACTTTTGAGTGGTGTAAGGGGCAGTGGATTTCTAAGCCATGCAATTAATCTTTACCTGCGATGTGAGTATGTCTATTTCATCGTTGCTTTATTCTTCTGGTGGAAATGTTTCTCTTCGCTTTGTATGCCTGGGATTTTGGCTATTCCTGTGAATATAATGAGTATCAAAATATCAACAAGATCTAGCTTATTCTCTTCTCCTTTTACCCATGTAAGAAACTCCAGCACAACAGACCGAAGGAATGGAAAATGAGAAGGGAATAATATGCAGAACATTACAGTTGAAATCTTGTCTTTAGAGATCAGATCTCAGCCTTAGTTTTACTTGATGAAGGCATATTAGTAAATGACTCACCAGTCGTCTTTTGCTCTGAATTCTTCCCTCTTATATAATTGGATTTTTGAGCAGCATTGCAGCCTTATACAATGAATAGATTGTTGTAATTGATGCTGGCGTAAAACCAATCATATTTTTTTCTATATGATATAGATCATCTTTGAAAGGATATTAATGAGCCATTAGAGAACCCTAATTTGCTGAAACAAACTATTTATGGAATGAAACTGTTCCAAATAAAGCGAATGTCTATCGAGAATTCATATAATTTACACTAACTAGTTAGGGATTACCACAAAGGGATATGGTGGGATGGATGGGTCCCTCCATCCTTAACCAAAGGTCTTGGGTTCGAGCATTGGGAATGGAAAAATTCCTAGCAGGGAGTGCTTCCTTCATAAATGGACTCTATGTTGCACGAATCTGGATTAGTCGGGTCAGAGTTCTGGATACCAGATGGTTAAACAAAAAAAAAGGTTTGGGATTGAGTCGTAGTTATTGCTACTTTTCGTGTATTTCATAAATATAAGAATGTATTGGAATACAATTAGCCTGTCTGCATTTGTTTATCGAACAGACAAAGCGTCACAGGACTGATAAGAGTAGAAAGCCAGTTGAAGAGTCCTATGTCGTGGACTATGAACAAAAAGCCACACGCTCGCTCTTATAAAAAATTGGATCAAGCATTTTGGCAATGTATTAAATAGAAGGGCTGGAGAAGTTGTCCTGTTTCGATGTGTGCTTTTCAATTTCCATCACCAGTGCAGAATTGTTTGGGTTATACCATTTTTTGCTTGACCTTTGCACACGTCTTCAGTTTTGTGAGAGCAGAGCATGTGACTATTACACTTCTATTCTGTGAAGCCCTCCCGCAGTTTAAAACATATTGGACTTCTATGAAAGAATATCTTCCTTGTATGTTTTAGGAAGAGCAAATGTGTTCTTGTGTCAACAGTTGTGAAGTTCTTTTCCATTTCTTCATTTAGAGCTACATAGTAAACTGCTTCTTATCTCTGATAGCAAAGATCCTTTTATGCAGATAAACCGCCAATCGAGGAACTTGAACAATTTTTAGAATTTCAGTTACCTCGGCAGTGGGCGCCTGCATATAGTGATCTTCCTCTTGGTCATCGTCACAGGAAACAAGCATCTCCATCCTTGCAGTTCACTTTGTTGGGTCCAAGGCTATATGTTAACACTATAAAGGTATATCTTCATGTGTTAAGACAAGAACATCCTTTGGTGATGTACACTATTTTACTGTCAGTACTTTTCTTTCTTCATTATTTTCATCATTGCTTTTTACTCTTGCTCTTTTTTCAAACCTATTCTCGAGCAGAGGGTCTACCAGAAACAGCCTCTCTACCCCCTCAAGGGTAGGGGTAAAGTCTGCGTACACCTCACCCACCCCAGACCCCACTTGTGGGACTATACTGGGTATGTTGTTGTTGCTGTTAAGATAAGAACACCAAGAAAGCTTTTTTTGTACTCTGGATTTTCAAGAGCAACATTTTGAAGTTTTCATATTTATCAGCGTGAGACTTAGGGGTGGCAAAATGGGTAAAATTTATGGTTATCCACCCGACCCAACCCATTTAAAATGGGTTGGATACCCAACTCATTTAGAATGAGTCCAATATGAGTCAACCTATATTTATCCACTTTATGGGTAAACTCATGGGTTATCCACCAACTACACTCCCCTCAAGCTAATTATTATATTAGTAGTACTTAGTACATCATAGAAAGTTCTGGGAGTCTAGATTTTTCTTTTTAATTTTTTTAGTTAATTTTTTAATTTTTAATTTTTTTAATTTTGTTTATTTTTAAAAAAATTATTTTTATTTTTTAAATATTTGATTTCTTATTTTTATTAATTTTGTCTTAGAATCTAAGCTTATTTTGGTTTTTAGCTTATCCGTGGGTTAACCCCTTTTTTATCTGTGTAAAATATGGGTGGGTCGAATAATTGATCCGTTTTGGTTTAACCCATTTTCGACCGACCCATATCCGACTCGACCCGCCCGTTTGCCACCCCTAGTGAGACCTAATATAGTTAAAAGGTTACCTTTTCCCCCTTAATTAGAAGGGACAAAGGAAATGCAGCAGTAGCAGTTCTTTCCTGTTCCTTTCAAATGTGCATTGACTAGTTTTGTTGTACTAGTTTCAACATTCAGAAAGAGGGTGCACTTCTATGTTGAGTTTGATTTGATGACAAATCTTCACTTTGTTTTCTCTTTAATCTATTTTTGAGTAATAGATATGATTATTTTCTTGACTTTCTGATTTTGACCTACCATACAATTTCTAGAGAGCCTGTTAAATTTCTACTCTCGTGTTTGGGGAATAGGGCAATCTACCCCCTTTAACTCTTCAGAGGATAACCTGTGCTTCAACGTTCTTTTTGCTTTAAATAAGCATTAACTTTTGGCGTAAGGAGTGACTATCGTTGATTGTGTTCTATGATCAGCATTTCTAAGATCTTTGGGCTGAACATTAACGTAACTATAATTGGATAGTTTAGTCGAGGTGGGAGCTCTGAATGATCACTCTTTCCTTCCTCTTGCTAATATTTGTAGGTAGACTCTGGAAACAGGCCAGTAACTGGAATTCGGTTATACTTGGAAGGTAAAAGGAGTGATCACCTGGCTATCCATCTTCAACATCTATCAGCACTTCCTCAAAGTATCCAACTAACAGATGATCTTAGCTATGAGCCTGTCGATGAGCCAGTTGAACGAGGATATCTTGAACCTGTCAAATGGAGCATATTTTCACATGTTTGCACTGCTCCAGTTGAATACCGTGGAACACGAATAGATGACTCTGCTTCTATTGTGACCAAGGCCTGGTTTGAGGTGAAAGGTATGGGAATGAAAAAGGTCCTCTTCCTGAGGCTGGGATTCTCGATGGTCGCCTCAGCAAGGATCCGTCGGTCAGAATGGGAAGGACCAGCAACCACATGTCGGAAATCAGGTTTGATCTCGATGCTGATCACTACCCCTTTCAGTACAAAGCTAAATCAACCTCAGAAGCCAGCAAAAGTGGACTTGAATTCTGCGGTTTATCCTGGTGGGCCACCTTCACCAGCAAAGGCGCCAAAGATGTCGCATTTTGTCGATACAACAGAAATGGTAAGAGGTCCAGAGGAGACACCTGGCTACTGGGTGGTCACTGGTGCAAAGCTCTGTGTAGAAGAAGGTAGGATAAGAATAAAAGTGAAATACTCCCTCTTGACCATACTTACAGAGGACTCGTTCTTGATATAAAGGATTGAAAGAGTGCGATACATGCTTTATCTATCTTCTTCTATAGGACATTGTGTATATTTCTTCATCTGCTATTTGCTCAAATATGTAAAATGTGTTAGCAGGGTCAAATTGGCCTAGTTAAAAGTTTTAGTGTGTAAAGAAACTTTGAACTTTTGCTGAAAGAGAGGAACATATTTTTTGGATGTACATGTAACATTCGCAAATGTACTTAATATCAAATTAGATGGATGATGTTGGGAGAGATCTTTTTTCTCAAGGAGATACTGTGAATATGTGCTTACCTGTACCTGATATTTTTATCAAATCAATGAATATTGTAAGACATATATGTTTCATATACATATTTGCCACTTTGATCGTGCGTAAGCTGCATGTATTCTCACTTTAATTTTGACTATAAGATTGTATCCATTAGTTTGGCATATACATTCAATGTGGGTAAGTTTTTACCAAGATGTCTTTATTTGCAACACTAAAGATGAGCCAAACTATCCCCATGAATATATATACAAAGCAAAACCTCAGAATTTTGGTTGCGAGACTTAAAGAGTTTCTTATGGTTCATACCCACTTCATTTGGAAGTTTTAACAACTCTTATCCTATTAAAGCAACATTTCAAACACGAGTTGCTAATAATACGACGTGAAGTAGTGAGCAATTAATATATGGAATGTATGAGTTAGGTTCGTGATGTACAGAATTTTGCGCAAGCTCGTGATATATCACACATTTACTTAAGAAAAAAAAAAACCCATGTATTTTTTTTTAGGAGAAACAAATTAATCTGCTAAGAAGTGAAAGTGACTCGTGGCCTAACTACAACACAGAAAAAAGGGAAATGGCACCACACGCACATTCGTGAATCGTGATCGTATAGCTATGGCCGGTGGCCATATTTAGTTTCCTTCTCCAGTTTATCATGAAAATAACTTTTTCCACTATAACTTTTGATTAGAAACATAATTGTACTTATTGTTTGTATTAATAATTATTAATTATACGATATGTATGCTTCTTTTCATTTGTAGCTCTTTAGATTAAATTATTTGATTTAGTATAAAACGATTAAAACAGATATTTTTGATAGCATTTGTATCAATATGAGAGTGGCTGGCTTACACAATTATGAGAATAAGACTTGAGGTGTTAACTTGTTTGCTCCCCAAGTTTTACCACAGATGGCACCTTCTAACAAGACAGAAAGGAAATCTCTCATATTATGTTTGTAATATTTCGTTTTTCACTCAGTGTTCGTTAGGGACCGGTACTAGCATTAAGGCTCAATTAAATTAGGATTTGCACGGGGGAGTTTGATATGCTCCTTACCAAATCAATTTCATACCCAAGATTCGAACTTCAAGCCTATGATTAAGGCTGAAAGAAAGACTTACCATTCCACGACAACCATACTTAAGTCATATGTGAAACTTACCATTCCACGACAACCATACTTATGTCATATGTGCCAAAGAGTAAAAAGTGAAAGAGAGAAGGCCAAGTACTTACATTGATTCGAGGATTTATCCTGCTACAAATTACAATAACATATTTTTTTTTTAAATCAATTTGCACGTTGTACTTTTCCGAATTATGTTAAAATTTTATGAATAGTTCCATCACGTAAATGAAATGACATATTTTGTAAAAAAAACTTGTTATCAAGCTACCTGTCTTTGATATAATTTTTTAAAAAGAGTTGAAAGGTTGCTGTATCACTTCAAATAAAGCAAAAACCTTTCAATGATTATAATTAACAGGATCATATTTTAGCATCATAGGTATTCTCTTTCATTTCCTACACAAGAATATATATTGAGTAAGTAACATCTACCTTAAAGCGTAAAGAAAAAGAAAAATCAAATATTTACAAAAAGCATTGCTGTTGGTGCAAGCTTCCTTTAGCGTATCATCATCATTCTCGACATTTCTTTACCAACCAACAAATCCTAAGAAGCTGCACCCAAGAAAAGTTGAATCCATATATTAAAATTAAAATTAAATAGTGGGTAGGAAATATTCAGCTAATTAATACATAAAAAGAATGTAATTTATTGTGAAAACATTAAATTCTAGAGTCCTCTTATTTTAACTTTTATTCTTTAAATTGCCACTTTGTATTGTATACGCAAGGGGTGGTAAACATTTTCACCCCCAACTTTGCTTTAAAAATCAAAATCCCCCCTCAACTATGAACAATAGACATTCTCCCCCCTTTATTCTATGCAATGTCTATTTTACCCTAGACATGGTCAATCCTCCATCTATGTATAACATTTTTATATTATATAAAATTTATATTTTTAACCTAGGTATTTATATATTTTTATTTAAATTCATATTTAATTAGAATTATCCTTTTATGAATTTATCACAAAATCTAATGTTACATTTTATGGTTGGTATTTTAATATTACATGCATTAAGTATGTATATATATGTATACACACACACACACACACACACACACTCACTCACATATTACCTGTTATTTTTACATATATATGTATATGTATCTCTCTTATTCTCTATTGTCAATATATAAACGAGTTTTGGTTGTCTATGGAATATTTTAACTTATAATTTAAAATTCATTTATAATATAAATAGGTAATCTTTTAGGAATTTGTTATAGAATAAACCTCTATTTTTATTAATTATTTTGTATTGCATTGAAATATATTTACAAGTTATTATTACATGTTATTTTTAATTGTATAAATAAATATCAGAGTTTTAATTATTATTAATTAAAAAAAAATTATTCTTCTCATTTATTTCATTATAGAACGGCATGAAGTTATATCATCAACTAGTATTTCACACTTTTGTTTTTCCGTCTCGACAATAATATTTATTTTTTATTGAAAATTTGTTACATATACTTAAGAGATAAAAAAATCATGATTTTAAAGAAGTAAAATAAAAAAATAAAAAAGACAAGTTGATAATGTAAGGGTAACATAGGAATTTGAAAAAGTCAATTAGAATAAAGGAGAGAGAATGACTATTGTTCAAAGTTGAATGAATGACTATTGCTCAAAGTTGAATGACTACGGAAGCGTATTTACATTTTCACTAAATTGAGCAAAAATAGTGAACGATAAGGAAAGTAATCTGAAAGTGGGTAGTTTTGATGTAACGTTAAGAATAATGGACTTCAACCCCAAAACAAAAAATTCGTTCCCCATCTCTACTCCAAAAGAACATCTAAAGTTTCGTGTGCGTACC
Source organism: Lycium ferocissimum (assembly GCF_029784015.1). Lineage (NCBI taxonomy): Eukaryota > Viridiplantae > Streptophyta > Magnoliopsida > Solanales > Solanaceae > Lycium > Lycium ferocissimum. The sequence continues at coordinate 54,319,006 of NC_081343.1, read as the reverse complement.
TACTGTAATTTTTTTAGAAATATTAAATTTAAATGTCTAAACTTACATAAAATTGAGATTAGTATTCCCTCTGTTCTTATGTGATACTTTTCTCTCTCGAGATTCACTTTGACCCTAAATTGGATTAGATTAACCTAATATTTTAATATTAAAATTTATATATTTAAAACTACATGAAAAGTATTATAAGTTGTAACTTTGCTTATATCAATTTGGCTAAAAAATAGCTCTTAAAATATTAATCAAGGTTCATGCCTTTCTACACTGCTTTGGATTGCTTGTTATTACCTCTAGCACTATCTGATTATTTCTTTTACTATGCCGTCCTACTATATTTTGGCTTATTATCGCTGTTTATTATTACTAATGCTTTTTATATCTCTTTTTGAGCCGGGAGTCTATCGGAAATAGCCTCCCTGCCCATCAAAAGGTAGGGATAAGGTCTGCGTACACTGGGTATGTTGTTCATGCCGTTTGAAATCACATATATTGGGATGGAGGGAGTATATAACTCACAAAAGTTCATAAAATAAAATCTTCAAAATAGTAAAAAGAAAACTCTACCAAACTAGTAATATTGCTCCTTTCGGAGCTTGAACATGATATATTTTTCGGAAAAGGGCCAAATATACTCCTGTACTATTAGAAAAGGGCCAAATATACCCCTCGTTATACTTCGGGTTCAAATATACCCTTACTGTTATACTATTAGTTCAAATATATCCTTCTTCCGTTAAAGTTGTCCAAGGTGGACATACCATCTTACATGGCACTAACATTAGATGATGTGGATGCCACGTGGGATTGCCACTTGAGCACCCCTGACCCATTTTACACCTTTCCTCTTCCACCACTAAAGTTTCCTTCCCTTCCGCCCATTGTCACCATTACATCCGATCAACTAGTCCATAAGCACGATGAACAGTATTTATCAATTGCTAAGGAGTCAAGCGCATAGAGTGAATGCATCACAAGTGAAAAGTAAAGGAAGCACACGACTCCAAACTATTCCAAAATAAAGCATTTGATGGGCTTTACTCTTCATCCATCTCCCCGCAACTGTATAACTAACCGCCAAGAAAAGGAAATGAAAAGCTTTGCTTCTGTCTAAAGCTTTTACAGATGCAAACTGGAATTAAAGTACACATACAAGAGGAACAAGAACAAGAATTACTACTCATATGATATTCCATATAAAACCAAAACTTACTAAAATAGATGCAAACTTTTCCAAATTGAAGAAGAAAACGAACGAAAGATCCAATTTTTCTCAGTGATTAGATCATCAGAAAGGAATTCCAGAAACAAAAAAGATCAAATAAATCACCAGATAGGAAAGACTCAAATGGTTGAACGGTGTCATTTGAAATTGAACAATGGTAACATAAGTCGGTACAAAGAAAACAAGAAAGCAAGATAATTATGGCGGTAATGGCGGCAATGGTGGTGGAGGGGAAGGAAATTTTAGTGGTGGAAGAGGGGAGGTGTAAAATGGGCTAGGGGTGGTAATGTCAGTGCCACGTAAGATGGTATGTCCATCTTGGATAATTTTAACGGAGGAAGGATATTTGAACCAATAGTATAACGATAGGAGTATATTTGAATTTTTTGAGATAAGGGGTAAATTTGGCCCTTTTCTAATAATACAGGGGTATATTTTAGATAAACAACAAAATCAAACAACAAGTACGTCTCAATCCAATCAACTAAGATCAGCTACGTATATGAATTAATTCTCACTATTCATATCGTTCCACTTACTCGTCGATCTCAATTAAAACGCAAAGAACGGGATAAAAAGTGAAGGTGTACCTGAGAGAACGAATGACCATATGTTGAGAGAGAGCGTGGAAGAAGAAATTGGCTCCATGAAGGAACATGACAACAGCAGTACACCCTAGCACAAAGAATTCAAACATCCTTAATTTTGCTTTTCTTCAATCTAATTAAGAGCAACTTATGACTATTTTATGTGTGTGTTATGTTGCAGATATTTGATGAAAAAGAAGAGAAATGTTTATGATAATTTACAGAGGGGCTTTTAAATAGAAAAGGACCAAACAAGGGCAAGGGTGATGCATTATTTGTTGTTGTTTTTTATTTAATGGAATAAATTAATTAGATGGGGGAAATGATTGGTGAGATTACGTGGATATACAAATCGCTATTCCAAATCCATTATAGATTTTTGGCTGGCTGGGTGGGGCTTATCTGACCCACTGGAGGATTAGGGCTCCTTAATATTTTACTTTGACGTGCCCTTTTTTTCTCATTTTTTCGCACGGATTGTTTTTCATTTTTTTGCGCGGATTGTCCTTCTTTTGGGGTGGTCTTTAATTTTTATCCCTCAAATTGGTGGTCTTTAATTTTTATCCTTCACCTAATACTTTGAGATTCTGGGTTCGGACCAAAACTCAATAGAAAAAAAGAAATTTCGCAAAGAGAGGTTTGGATTCGCAAGGCAGAATTTTGCCTTCAAAACTCCGCCTTACCAAAACTCTACCTTAAGATAGAGTTTGCTAAGGCATAGTTTGCCTGCAAAACTCTACCTTAAGGCATAGTTTGCAAGCAAACTACGCCCCCATCAGTATAATTTGCACCAAACTATGCCACGGCAGGCGTAGTTTGTAGGCAACAACCTAGCGTTTTTTTTTTTTTTTTTTTTTTTTAATTTTCGACTGAGCAGGGGTTCGAATCAGGAACGCTACGGTTTTAGGCGAAGGACAAAAGTTAAATACTGAGAAAATGGCCAAATGCACCCCCAACGTTTGACCGAAATCCCAACTGAACACTTAACGTTTGCGGGGGTCCTATTACCCCCCCTATGCATTTTAAAAGTGAAATATATACACCCTTAAAGAAAAAATACTTTAACTTTTTGCATATTCAAGCTTGAGATCTCTGAAGAGTGAAGGAACCTTATCCATCTCACCACAACCCTTAATTATTCTCTTTTATTTAATTGCGGACTCACTTATATAGAATTTTTTTTTTGTTTACCTAAAAGAAAGGGGCGAAAAAGGCTAGCATCTTTTAAAATAACATCCACACATCTGAATATGACATAAAATGAAAAAAGAAGTAAAACGAGTAAATGGGACCAAGTTGAGTCACGGGGGAAGGATTTTTATTATTTTTTCGTTTTTTTTTCCTCATCCAACAACCACATAATGCTTTTAGGGGTCGTTTGATAATAGAAGGATATCTCTGAGGGGCTAACTATCCCACCTTCTATACGGGATAGCTAATTCTATCATTTTAGTAGTGGTAAGATAAAATAATTTCAGGACTAATTAATACTCATAATCAAACGCACGGTAAAATAATTTCTTATTTTATCCCAAAATTATTATTCTTATCCCACCGGCAAACGACCCTTAAACTTTTAGATGTTTGTTTGCAAAAGTCAGCAGTTAGAGTCCAGCACCGACCTGCGTAACTGCTGGCCGCCCCATTGCTGGCTGGACTGTTGCAACTTGGTATTGCCTTCTTTTGTTAGGTACCAAACTTTTATTTATCTGGTCATGATTTTTTAAGTAAGTCTTAATGAGAGATCCTCTAATTATTATTATCATTATTGTCAACTTTAATTAGATAAATATTGGAAGGTATCTATTATGATCATTATTATTTCTTTTGCTTAAGAAAAGGCATATATTCTTGAAGCACCGGTAGTGGTACCAAGAGACAGCTCAAAATGAGAAGGCGATCAGCTATTTGTTGTTGTAGTGTTTTTCTTTTTTTGGTCTTTTTCTCTTTGAATTTGATCCATTACACGTTCTTAAAATCCCTGGATACAAATGGAATAAGTCAATGCCATATCAAGAATGACTTGACTCTGTATATATAGGGAACCTTCTAAATTGGAATCTGAAAACATACTTTGTATTAGTTTTAGTAGCATTATCAAATTTAAGATCACTGTCTATGTTGCTTCATTTAAGCCTTTCCGTCTAATATTGCTGTAACCATATTTATGTTGGGGCGCGATCAATCTCAGGAATGTTAGATTTTGCCTCCGACAAACTGAATATAGGGCATTAACTTTCCCATCCTCTCACATTTTTGGATATCAATGGTCACAGACAGCTACATCTTGTACGTACAATTGCGCAATTTCCTCTAACATAACAGGCCTATATGCAACATGACAGATAATAATGTCCATGAAATTTCTGAAATGTATGCTCTAGACTATAGCTTTATTGTCCTTTATCCTCTTTGCTCTTCAATTGAAATAAGCATGTATCTCCAGTAAAATTACAGTCTCTTAAGGGAAGAAAAATAGTGAGTAAAGGATAGACATGGATGATCTGCTTGTAATTCATATGTTCTGGAAAATAATTATGGATCAAGTTATGAGTTGGGAAAGAATGCAGAACACTCGGAGGAAGAACCAGACATCAACAAGTATAAGATAAAAACTTTCTTTTTCTCCTTTGCATCACAAAAGAAATAAAATAGTGACAGAAGGAAAACTATAATGGAAAAATAAATAAAACAAATGTTGCAACACTGGTGTATCCTAACAAGTGAACACATCTAGTGCTGCTGTCTTGATTAAATCCTTCTTGTCATGACAAACTACTTTTCTGCAATGCCTAGCTTACAAATTACAATATGAAAATATCATTAAAGCAAAAAAACTAGGTAATATATCATTCTTAGGGGGACCAGATCTTCGATTGAGAGGACTTGAGAAGGATACTATGATTAAGCATCCATATGCTGCATCAAGAAAACATCAAATCAGGCATATTGGATTGTTCAACAATATGAATCGATAAACTCCCTTATTGATTGTCAACTTAAAATTATTATCTTGTAGTGCAATACTTACTCCTCTCATTAGTCAGCTAACAAAGAGGAGGCAAACAGATCTTGGACAAAAACAGCTCTTCCAGTAGCCTGTCTTATCCTCTTTTCTCGCTCTTCGGCACTTAGTGAAGGGTCAAACCTGCAAGAAAATGAAGACAGACGGATAAAAGATTTGTAGAATAGATAATTTAAAATTTTGATGTAGCATCAGCAACCACAAGGATCATCAAAGGCAGGTATTTCTTTTGTCTCGCATACAAGTAAAAGCAAAGTGTAATCTGACTGATTGCACTGTCAGGTGTAGTGGCCGAGCCAGGATTTTTAGTAAGAGATTCAAAATATAAGAAAATAAACACACCAAGAAGCCAAAGGGATTCAACATTTCCTACATATTCATAAAATTTAAAAAAATTGACCTTATATATATAGTATAATTTTCCGACAGAGGGGGTTCATCCACCCAGGCTCCGCCCCTGGTCAGGTCCCTTCTTGGAATATCCAAGATAACCTCAATTACAGCTAGTTGAAAATACAAGGCCAAAAGAGAACGGGAGAATTTGGTCGATTTTACACTGCAAAGACAAATAATTAGCATCACTACCTTAACTTCCATATATGTTGTGATGTCACATTCTTTGTAGTAGAGTCCTCAACAGTGGATAAAACAGATTTTGAAATTTCCTCTGCTTCAAATGTGGGGTAGTTCAAAACTAGAGATGAAAGCAAGGGATCATTGGCTGCAGTGGTTGATGTTGCACTGCTTGATCGATATCCACTTCCACTGCCTCCTAAAAGTACCTGCAAATGAGCTTCACGAAGATCTCTACCTAGTAGAGACAGCGCTTGACTGCTGGGAATTGCAACTCTACGTAATCTACGCCGCCGCTGCACGTGTTCAGAGTTAAAGAAAATTCACCAGAATTCACCAGTATAGGAGATTTTTACAGTGGAAGAATTTGCAGCATATTGTTACAACTTACAACAAGAAGTTATCTTTACAGAGTAATGATTAATTGAAAAAAAGGATATCCTGAGCAAGTGTCCATGTTGCACTGTAATATGACTTAGCATGTCCCTCGAAACTTTATGAGAACAAATGGGACAGACCTGCAATGGAAGGCAGACAGAATAGGTAAATACTTGTCCAGCAAGTTAGACCCTCTACAAGATAAGATACGAGGAACAATTAGATGGATGCTGTAATCCATCACATTCCTCTGGAGAGATTCATTTGTAAAGGCTAGAAAAAAAGAAACAAAAAAGTAAAGGCAACATATTCCTCAGGTACTAGAGCAGATGAATAGAGGATTCATCTAGCCTTTCAAGCAGCTGTAAAGAACTACGAAAATTCTTCAGTTAACTAAAATGCACAACTCAATCTTGATTAAGAGCTAAGTTTTGCTAGGTTGGAAAGGCAGCAAGCATCTAAAAGACAAATTATTGAGTATTGAAATGAAACATGCCAAAGATTAGTGGAATAAATATAGAGGATCCTATAGCCAACCCCAATCCTCAGCAACAACCCACATATCAAGAAGTGCCAACACTCCTGTACTCTGATGCCTTGGCTTCTAGCCCTGTGAGTATTTTCTGTTTAATTATAATAGACTGAAATGGAACCCCCTAGCAAATTAATGCTGAAATGAAATACTCATTGGAAAATCCCAATTTTGTCTCTAGGTGAAAGAGATACAACAGATATGGTTCCACAGCAAAGGAAAAAAAGGGCATTTTTGTGCTCCATTTCCACTTTGTGAGAGAAGGTATTAAAGGAACCGAAATTGTGCAAAATGAAAGACAGCTTCTCCTAATCTTCTAAACATGCTTCTTAAGAACAGAGCACATAAGGGAGTGACATCAAACTAATAAACTTTGACGCTGCAATATGAAATCAAAGACCGAGAGGCTTTTGGATCAATTGTTCAACTAAAATCACAAGGATAACTTTGGTCATCCCAATATTTGAGCAAGACAGAAACCTTAACTATACTTTTTGAATTACGTCAGCAGTGGAAAGGATCCTATGAAAATTGTGAAGGTTAGAAAAGCATGCGGACCACGATATCTATATAATAATTGAAAAGATTTGACATCAAATCCTGACTTAGCTCAATTTACATGGCTGACATCACCTACGTGTATTTCAAATTAGCCGAAGTGCCTTAGAGAGGTTGGAGTATTATGCCTTATTAAGATTTTTGATGTTATATTAAGGAGTTGAAAGATGCCTAGCGAAGTGAGAAACAACAAATTTGTTCCAATTATGAGAATAAGGAGATGATCAAAGTAATACGAACTGCTAAGGCGGCTTTCACGCAATGCCTCGGGGCACCCGCGATGGTTGTGACCTGGACGGATGTACAATGAAACTGTGATAATGCGTCGACTTAGAGACATTACAAGCTGTAATTTACAACGATTACAGAGAATCAATTCAGATTTATGTCTAGTAGATGCAAAAACAAAAGCTTTATTTTTACTAAGAAGAACATAAATGTATATGCAGAAAAAGCAGAATCTCTACATGATATACTTTTTTTGATGACCGAGAAATTTGTCTGGAGCCAACTCTTTGGCCTAACTGCAGCCTTCTCGGAGATGATGGGAGCCTTCCTCTACCCTTCTCCACTTAAATACTGGACTTAATTCACTTGGGCCAAGGCTCGAACTTGTGACCTGGGACACAAGTCCCTCAATTTTTGCCAACTGAGCTAACCCCTGGGGGTCTCTACATGATTCATTAACATAGAGAAAGCGTGTGGCAGTGTCAAATAAAGTCTTGAGTGTCTACTGAAGAAGAAATGAAGCTATACCAAAGATATGTATGCAAAGCTGTTACAAGTGTGAGAACACTAACGACTAAGTAGTTTCCTGTAACCACTAGTTTATCCTACAGATGGTTAAACTGGGTAGATGACATTGGATGATTTAGGCTGAGTCATGTATACAACTTTTACATTATTTGACACCGACTTGGTGCTTACTAATGAAAATTTTGATTTATCGACAAGAAAAGTAAGACCTTGCAGTTTCTTTGGTGCTAGTATGAAGGTTTAACTCATGCTCTGTTACATATGCTCCAAGTAAAAAAATACCACCAATTCCTGCCCAGTCATGTTTCGGCCAGAGTCTAAGCATAGATTATGTTGATGCAAAGTTAATCTGGTATGGATTTTGGGCAACCTGAAAACTTTTCTTCTGTCAAATCAATGGTTCAGATATCTTTCTTATACCTTATGTAAGAGTAATCAGCGACCAAACAACCAAGATTGTAACTTTGATAGATTTTTACTCTGTATATGCTTTTTTAACATAAAAAGCGAGTATTTTTTTAAGGAAATGGAAAGAAGACCTCAAATTCAAATTTGTATTTACGCAAAAAAGAATCCAGATTAAAAATCTTGAATAACATAGGCCCAAAAGCAAAATGATATAATCATAAGAAAACAGGTACATCTAGATATATATTAATGATTGCAAAGAGAGTACTCACAGTGACTCTGGATTCACAAGAATGTTCCTCTTCGAGATGGGAACAAAGAGAAGCAATATCAAAATCCTCATAACAATATGGGCATGGAAAATCGGGTCGGACCTCTTCTTCAACCTCGAAATCATCGATGCTCAGCCTATCTACTTCAACCCAAAAATCATGCAAAAAAACATTTCTTTTTCAAATAAAATTACTACAACAATAAAAAGAAATAAGATCCAAAAGAGAAAAAATAAAAACAAACCCAGTTGAGAAGTTTGATGATTGTAGGAATGGTGTTGCTGTAAATTTAATTGGCGTTTAGCAGCTGCAAGACGAGAGGTCCAGAAATCTGAATCCATGGAGAAAAGAAGGAGAGAAATGGGATGGGTTTGAGCTGAAAATGAAGAATAAAGAAAAACTAAGGGAAAATGAAATTTTTTATTTTTCCTTGATATTGATGTTGATTTTTTGTTAAATATATTTGTTGGAATTTAATCTATTTTTCTATGGATGTTGAAAAGTGGCACTGTTTTGACTTTTTTCTATTGCTGGTTCATCTCAGATAAATTTTATTTTAATAATAATAATATAATAATTCTTACTGTATTATCGATTGTCTTAATGTGTAACTAGGGAGGGGAGTGGTTATGGTGGTTTTGGTTAAGGATGGGATGGGGAAGAGTAAATATTTGTGTGTGTGTAAGAGAAGTGAGAGGTGACTGGAGCTTACGTAGATAAAATTATGTTGGATTTTTCATATGTACTTGCAGCTTACGAGGATGACACCGTTTACCCAATGTACATTATCTGGCGTTTCCATTTCAATTTACTTCTTTTTATATTTTCATTTATCTGAATTTTATGTATAATTTTTTAAACTTATTATTTAAAATATATCATAATAGTTTGTACAACAATAAAATATTATCAGTATATATAAAATAAAAAGTTTAAGTTAAGTTATTTTTAATAATTATCATTTTTAAATATTTTTAAAAAAATAACATCAAACAAAATATTTTATCTTGTAAGTAAAAAACATCAAATAGAATATATTGAAACGGACAGAATAATGTTTATCTTGTTACACCCAAGACTTTCAACGGGCACTACAGGCCCATCTGGTATGTAATTGTTAGCTATATACATATATGAAATATCTGATTAATCAAAAAAAAAAATTATCTTGTTATTAAAAAATTCACTAAAGTCAATCGAAAAGCCTAAAAGTTACGGGGGTGTGTTTGGATTGGCTTGTTTTAAGTGCTTATTGGCTTTTAAGCACTTTTTTAATTTTGTGATGTTTGACAAAGATAAAAAGTGCTTAAAAACACTTACTTTTAGGCATGAAAAGTACAAGAATAAGAGCCCGTTTGAATTAGCTGAAAAAAGTGGCTTTTAAGCATAAATGCTTAAAAAGACTTTTAAGTGCTGAAAGTTATTTTATAAATAAACGATTCACGTGTTTAGATAAAAGTGCTTAAAGAATTTTTAAAAGTAAGGGTAGTATTGGAATTAACTAAATTGTTCTTAAATATAAGACATAAAAAGGGTAAAGTTATTGACAAAAAATGGGCTTTTTAAAAATTTAAAAATAAAAATAAAAATTGGAGTTGTGCAATTTAACTTGATTTTGGCTTATTTTAAGCACTTTTTAACTTAATTTAAACCTAATCTTGAAATTTTTATTTTTGCCAAACACGCTCGAAATAAGTTCAAATGGCTTATAATTGTAATTACACCAACTTAGTATTATAAAATAATATTTAATAATAATTAAGCAATCAAAACTTTAAGGCTCTGGTAAGCCAAACAAATTTAATTATTTCCAAAAAAGTTGGGTATACCCAACTTTTTAGGACATTAACTTATAAAATTTCACTAAAATTTGTAAGATTTCACAAAAAGTACTTTTAAAAAAGCTAATCCAAACATCCTCTAAGTCATTTCAAATATTCCCTTCGACCTAATTCACGTATCTTTTGTATTTCTACTCATTCAATCAAGTTTTTTTTAGCGGTAATTTTTCATGTACATTTTAAATATTTTGAATTTGTTATGAGTGTGACCTTTTGCTACAAGAGTTGAACTTGGGAATCAAGTTTAGAAAGCTAAAAAGCTACAAGCAAGAATATGAATACATAGTGACTATAAAGCAAAAAATCCAAGGTGGTTCATATGTGATCATGCTTGCCTCATTATTATTAAAACGGTCAGGGCTCGTTTGGTACAAGGAAGAAGGATAAATAATCCCGAAATTATATTCGAGATGAATTTATCCCATGTTTGGTTGGGATAAAAGATGGTATAACTAATTCCGATATTAATTATCCCAAAATTATAGTGTTATTTTATCCCTATTGGAGAATGGAAATAACTTTGTCACTACGAGATAAGTTGTCACGATACATATTTCCAACCAAACGTCCCCTAAAGGTAAATATACCCTATTAAAATATCATAAATGAATGGTGAAGTGGTGAAACATATTAAAATATTAATTGAAATCAAAACCAAAAGTGCATCTTTAGAAGGACAAAAAAGAAAAACACCAAAAAGGGGCAATTGCCTTCTAGGCAGACCGAAACGACATCGTTTGTTTTCCTAACTTCAACGCCAGATACGGGAAACCACTCAGCCATCCCGTTCAAAACGTACACTCCATTTCCTCAAATTCCTAAAATCAACAGTTAGGGTTAGGGTTAGAACACCGAACAAATCAAACAATTTCGCTCATCCAAACAATGGCAACCAGATCTGGAAACCGACAACAGGCTAACACCGGTGGACCAAACACAGGTGCGAAACCAGCTATGAGAAAACCAGTATTCACCAAAGTGGATCAGTTGAAACCGGGAACAAGCGGTCATAATCTTACTGTTAAGATTGTGAATGCCAACACAGTTCTTAGTAAGAAACCTAGGAACCCATCATCGTTACGTGTTCCATCACGGCCACAACAGAACACTCGCATCGCTGAATGTCTTGTTGGTGATGAAACTGGATCTATCCTTCTAACTGCTCGTAACGATCAAGGTTCTTTATTCCCCTTTTATATGAATTTATGTTATCAACTTTTGTTTGCTATTATTTTTTCTGGTCTAAAAATTGGGCCTTTTTTGACATTTTTGTGATCTGTAGATTATGGTTTTTGTGATCGATAGTGAGATTGGAGGAGAATGGTTTGTGATTTGAGAATAAGAGTAATGTTTTGAAATGCAGTTATTAATGTATATATGTTTTAGGTGAGGGTCTATCAGAAACAGCCTCTCTATCCCCAAAAAGGTAGAGGTAAGGTCTGCGTACATCCTACCCTCCCCAGGCCTCACTTGTGGGATTACACTGGGTATGTTGTTTTTGTTGTTGTTTGTATGTTCTAGGGGATCTAAAAGTGTGTTTTTGAATGTTGTTTTATTTGAATCTGGATTTTTAATGGGTTAGTTTATCTACTTGAATCATTGTACCTATGTGAACCTTCATTTTCATGTGTCAGTTTTTTTGACCTGATCATTCTACTTATTAAAAAGAGTTTGTGTTGCTTAGTTTACTGACACGGGCTGTATTGGCATTTAGAGGAGAGAGGGATAAAATAGTGGTAAAGGCCTCCCACCTCCAACTATAAGATTGTGGTTTCGAGTCACCAGGGAGCAAAGTGGGAAATGCTAAATTGTTATGTTTGGACTTGTGGGTAGGTGGTTTGGGTGGTGAATTTTACCATATGAAACAAATGGGAGTTAACATTTTGTTACTTTACCAAAAAAAAAAAAAAATGGGAGTTAACATTTTGTTGAAGGAGTGGAGCATGATCTGTATGGCTTTCTTATATGAGTATGTGTCTGGCACAATCATTTTCCCACCTTGTAGAACCACTTCTTAGTTGTGGAATTATAACACAGTGTGTGATTTGAAGGCATTTCGGTTAAAAATCTCATTTCCATTTTTCTTGTTACTTTATTTTTCCAAAAAAAAAAAAAAAAAAAAAAATTGTCTAGCTGTCTGGATATACTTTTCATTTCTCACTAGTTTCCAAAAGGAAACTCCTTTAACCCTCCTTCCTACTACCCCCACTTGCTAATGAACCTTAGCCTTGTCGGTCCAGTGTCCTTTTCCACATGGTCAAATGCATTCATCTTTTGTATCTAGAAAGGATGCAACACCATGTGTGCAAGAACATTTTGTTCTTTTAGTGGTTTGGCTGCGTTATGCCTTGGCAGCTGCTTTATTGTGGTTTATGGTGCTGCTGGGTCTGAAAGAAGTAGAGAGGGTTGACTGTGGAGGTTAGGAATTGATTTTTGAGAGCATGGAGTAATCAGAGAGATTCTAGGAAGCCAATAGTCAAGGGTTTGTGTGGAGAGCGAGAAATGGGGAAGAAGTTAGATACGTATCTGGAAATTAGATGATTTCTTCTCCCATGCATAAAAGCATTTCCAATTCCTCATTCAAGTTGAAGTATTAGTAATCCTGTTGATTGTTAGAGTGAAGTTAAAATAACTTAGAAAGGTATTCATGGCTGTGTCTGTTCTATATAGTAGTCCAAGAGATATATAAGCATGAAGCTGCGGGCAGTGTTAGTATGAATATTGGTTGATTCTTAAGCTCGTTAAGGTAGTGGACTGGAATTATGCATCATGTAAATATGTCTTCTGCCATTTAATTTTATGATGTGATTTTGTTGAATCAGATTAACCTGATATTTAGTACAGAATCATTTTTTTATTACTAACTGGTTTTGTGGATTAATGGTGTTTTTCCTTCAGTCTTTTTCTTTTCCTTGTATTGTTTTTGTTTCTTTACAATTGAATAAAACTCATGATCAGATTTTCCCTCCCAAAGTGCCAAAAAGGAAAAAAGAAAAACGAAGAAGAAAATTTGTTGTCATAGCATTGACAAGCATTCCTCCATCCACTTCATGTGTTGTCGATGTACCCAAATATTTTTGGAGTTGTGGGTTTCCTTAATCTTGTTTTTTGCTCAGTTCAGAATGAGACTTCTTTGATGTGGTAACATCTTGACTTCTTTGCAGTTGATCTGATGAAGCCAGATGCCACAATCATACTTCGGAATGCAAAGATTGACATGTTTAAGGGCTCTATGAGGCTTGCGGTTGACAAATGGGGCCGTATTGAGGCCGCTGAGCCTGCAACTTTCGTGGTCAATGAAGAAAACAATTTATCCATGGTTGAGTACGAGTTGGTGAATGTCGAAGAATAGAAGTGGGTTTACATAACTAAGGGGGTGCTATTGGATAAATTTGCTTTTGTGGGTATCTGTTTTTGGTATACAAATCTCACTCAATAAATTAGTTGTTGCGTTGAAGATGCTTAACATGTGGTAGGTCCAATCTAATGTCAGTTCATTGTAAAAAGGATTCACCTTATTAAGAGTGTGTTAAGGTGGGGGTTACTTGTTATTAGTATTAAAATATATCTTGCTTTCAGTGCATTTCTTGATTCAGATTATGTTCTCCTAGCAATGGTAATGGGTTTCACCTCAGAACCATTTATTTGCATCCTTCATGAATCATAATACACCAATCTCAGAAACCCAAAACTTCATTAAGATTTCATAGTTGAGTACTCTTCACTTCTTAAACAACTACCCGATTTCGTTATGGTGATAATTTGTTGTTTGAAACTGATAAGGTTGTATTCCTCAGCATTAAGGATATGCTGGCTACCTCCAAAAAGTTACAGAGGATCCTAATAAATCTACAATTTGATCTACATCCTCTATGCATTGTTGTTTACACCAAGAAAAGAATACAATTCCATTCAACTTTCCGGATGGAATTGAATTTATCTTCAAAGCATCTATCATTTCACTCCCTCGACATGCAAGATGGTATAATCCTCCACTCTCACGTCTGGCTTTTGGTTCATCCCCTTCTCATCCAGCAACTTAGCATATCTGCTGTGTGTTCAAGCATGATCCAAGTAGTGCTAGTGAGGTTGAAGAAGAGAGTCCATAGTGGAGCAGTGAAGCTACAATGTAGGAACAAATTACAGAGAAAACATCTTAACAGCAGTAGCATTCCTTTCTTCGGAAGCACTTATGTGTGAGTCAAGATCTCTTTATCACCAACCATGTAATATATGGAGTATCTTTTTTTGTAATGGTTTTTAAAATGGCTGCCTCGCATTCTACGTGAGGGCCGATCCAGACAATTATTGAGGAGACTGTTCCAGACAAACTTCCCTCCCAGGCTCCCAGTGTTTTGAGGCACGAAAAATTCTTACTTGCATGATACGTACCCGGGTAAGCGGATCCACTAAGGCCCAAGGGAGTGTCACGCCACCCGCAAGCTTTGGTGAAAACGCTATGTATATATGTATATATTGATATAAAACGTTATGGATGTTTAGATTGCCACCCGGAGTAATAAACACACGATGGTGCCAGTGGCAAAGGGCTGAAGGAACCTCGTTGGTGATGAGAGATCGAGCCCCGCTTGCAGCATTTAATTAAATTTTTGGCTTGCTGACTAAATAGACAACATAGCAGCACACATACAGGGTAAACTCCACAAATTTAGGAACCTATTTCTATCAGTTATTTATTAATTCTTGACTCTTTTTCTCTCTTATTAATTATTTGCTTAAATATAAAATTTTAAACTATCATAAGTTTTATAGTCCAAAGAGCTTCTCTCTCCCATTGTGATAGTTAAACGGATTTTTCTTTGACCGCAATTTTTCATATGCCTTTTAAATATTTTAAAATGTCAATTATTGAGACTTATAGTACATTTTATATAGTTTTTAAATATGTAAATTTTATTTAAAAAATTAAAGATCCTATGTCCGAATTCACAGTCAAAATTAAAAAGTTTGACTCTCGAAATTCGAACAGTGCTACTAAATTGGGCCAGTGGGAGGATGTTTTTCGGTTCGATCAATTTGTCCAATATAAATTGAAAAAGCGGATAACCCGACCAGAATATAAATTAAAAAGATGAATAACCCGATCCGAAGCCCAAAATAATCAAACCGACCAAATATTTAATCTCTTGGATTAAAAAAAATAACTAAGGAACCTCCAATCACTCGAATCCGCCTCTCGTGTATAGTACGCATTAAACCGAACAATCACAAACTGTCATGAATGACACACATCACTTAAAAGGCATATGTTTTGCATTCATGGGGTAAGTACCGAGTGCGAAACTTTTTTCCATTAAGCACACTGATAAGTACTCTCGAAATATTCCTATCTGCTTGCTTGTTTAATTGACTCGATGACCCAAACCATACGCCATTCCAATGGGTCACAGTTTGAAGAAAGCTTGCACTGATTGATGGATATTGTACTTTCTGAAATTAATTGACTGGATTTTATTTGTTTTGACGTAGAACATCATACTGTATTTCTTTTATAAAGATTAGCCTTGTTTGGTTATTTCAACTTAATCAGCTATAGCATGCAGGAGAATAATTACTATTAAAGCGTTCTATGACAACAAAAACAGATTTTATTGCGAATCAGCCACAACTTCATTTAACAAAGTTATTTAACTTTATTTAGATAACATGGAGTTATTTAAAGCTCTTCGCCATTTTATAAAATCGGCTGATCTTATGTCAGTACAGACTACAGCATCATGTAGTGTGTGCACACCTACAAATTTCTACAAGTGGCGTCAGTATAGACTACAGCATCATGTAGTGTGTGCACACCTACAAATTTCTACAAGTGGCATGAGGGAGGGAGTTCTGTATACAAAATAATGATACACGTTTAACGAAATTAGTAATACGACGCATATTTACGTGGATCCTTCACTTGCCTCAATGTACCTGTGTCGAAGGAGTGTGATAAAGGAACAAATATTTCATACGGATTCTCCAAAGTAAACCAAAAAAGTAGCAAAACAGCTTGTCGTACCGTATTGGATACTTGCACCACCGTATCCATAATGTACCAATAAACAAATCCGTGCAATGTATAATGTTTACATTCTATTTTCCCATCCACATTAACCATACTACACTAGAACAACCTGATAACTAAATTTCGCATACTTCAAATGCCAGAGGAGAGAGCAGATTGTTTTGCCCTTATTATCCAACTCACTCTAGTCTCTACATTAGCACTCTTGGTTAACTTTTCTAGACCCCGTATGTTCGAACCCAAGCTGGGTATAATGTTTCTCCTTTTTCTAGACCCTTACTTTACTGGTGAAAACCACCAAATGGAAGATTAGGTATTGACATCCCAAAGAAAAGATCAAGATTCATCAGCAAAGGAGATCGGAACATGAAAACCTCTTTAAATGGGAAAAATAAGAAACTTCATTAAGCATCACTGCAGATGCTTGAATAGCTAAATATTCCACACAGCTCTGATACTCTTATCAGACTTAATTAAATTAGCAGACATCCATTTTATATAGAAAGAATTATATGCAGCTCTTTTTGGTAATGAAATCCTACTGTGTGCCAAGGGAAACAAAGATCATCATTTCACTCCAAAATACATCAAAAGATGACTCGAGCTCTAGTGTTACATTGTTCATCTAGATCCATTGGACTACGAAGACATGCACCGCATCCCAAAACATTTTAACAATCATCCATCTACAATGCAAGAAGAAAGGTAGCACTTAAGGAAGGCAGCAGAAATAACCAAGTAAGTTATCCATAAAACAACAATCGCAAATCGGTTTAGAACGGGTGGGGGCATCAAAGGAGCCTTAAGGGCAATTCATAGCATAAATAGGGAAGACCCAAGATCTTCAAGCTGAAAGGAAGTCAAACCGGTAATCACAACCCTAACCAAAGGAAAGCCAAAATCAAACGACCATAATTTTAACAACTCTTGGAATTTAACCTAAAAATACTGTGCAGCCACATTCTAGACATAAGTTTCTTGATTTGGCAATTGAAGTAAACCACGCACTAGAGCTTTCTCTAATGATTTACTTTCAAATAAGATTTAGTACCAATTAGTTCCTTTAGTTGTCTGGAACATTAGATATTCATCAAATTTTATATTTCAGACAGATGCACTTAGGGAATACCACCCAACTTCAAAATTAGCTCAGTCCAAGAACCCACATATTACATTCTTCAGATTTTGCATGCGTCCAGGGATGCGTATAACTCCTCGGACAAAACTTAGAACTTTCCACAGAGTTGGCAATATATAGCTAGTCAAAGATTAAATTTATATTATTTAAACTGGTATGATATTATAAATCTGAAACCTTGAGTTCTTCTAGTTTACCAATTTTTCTCGTATAGTCACAAGCTAGAAGCTTCGAAAGGAGTTGAACAAGTAAATACAACCAAATAAAAACTCCCAAAGAAGCCAGAATTTACTGGAACAGATAAAATGGGAAGATTAGAGTCAAAATCAAATGACAGTCACAGAAGAAAATATATATTTCTTCGTCAGAGCTCATACAGTACTCTATTTTCAGACATTCTCTCAGAGTGCATGGACATTAAACTTCGCTTGAACCCTCCGAAATTCATCATAGATCATCATTGCAATCTGATTAAATACCAAGTATTAGAATGACCCTAAGCATGATTAAACTAACAGTAAACTGAGAGAGGAACAAATTGTAAGCTAAGCAAGAATCAGCCTATCCAATTCAGCCTGGAGGTTTATTTAAGGCATTAACTCATCAACAATCAAATGATAGTATCTCCACATCAATCTATAATCAGGCAAGACCAGCAACTTGCAGCATAGATAACATTAGATGCTTCAAAGTTCAAACAATACTCCCAAGAAACTAAAATATGGTCAATATAATATCTTATCTAACACCACAAAAGATAAAATTATTAAGGCTTGTATAAAAGCATTTTTGAGACAAATTAAAGCTTTAACCGTCCCTCAGTATCTAATCACAATGAGCTTCCATAGGACTCCAATGTCTAGATACCAAATGATAATACAGTCCAACAGAAGCCAGAATTCACAGAAAGGAAAAAGTCCCAAGTTCTCATTCAGTACTCTACTTATCATTCGCTTAGACTGCATGGATATAAAACTTCGCTTGAACTCTCTGACATTCATCATACATCATCATTGCAATCTGATTAAATACCAAGTATTAGAATGATGCTGACAACTTAACAACTACAACTGAAAATTCAAAATTCGTATCTAAGCAACTTTTGGTCCCACAAACTATCTGATTCAGTTTTCTTGAAGCTTAATATGAAATTAACTCATCAACAATCAATACCGGCTGCATGATTCACAAATCTGCAAGAAATAGGTATTTCGATATCAATCTACAATCAGACAACACGAATCATATAAATGCACATTTCAAGTCCTAACACTATGTCAAAGTACATTCATATCTTTTTTTTTAGGAATGCAAGCTGAAGTCATAAAGACTAAAGGAGCTTCAGTTGGGAGTTAGATACTGCCGAAATTTCTTCAGAGATTTGAAGGGCCAAAAAGAAGTCAAAAGGCCAATAACACTACAGTATCAGATATTGCAACTCTAGCATATATAGAGGTCACTTCAATTTTCATTAAGTCACAGTACAACAATGAACAGCGTCAGCAATATTTATGATATGAATAGCTGCATCCTCACATCAACTTATTATCAAACAACAACTTTGTCTAGATACTTGGAAGGAGAGTAATGATTAAGTGGTTCTTCAACACTGAGAGAGAAAAAGAATGATCATGTAAACCCATAATGATCCTTTTTCTGCAGATACTAACATATTTTACTTGGAAAATTCAAAAGTTTTCAGCAAATACAAGCTTAATTTTTTAAAATCTTAGATGGGAGGTTCCTTATCAAACCTACGTGAAAAACAAAAAAACCAAAAAAAAAAAGAAGGAAAAAGAAAAAACTGCTACTAGTTACTTAAAACTCCAGCATAAGAAGATATTCGTATAACTTGAACTTCATTTCATGATCTTCATCTAGTCCTCTTTTGCCCTACAAGATCAAAGAATATGCATTGTTTACCTTTACTGGGGGAAAAAGGAAGTAACATATAGTTAAAACTATGGCTGATGCATAAGAATTGAAGTTAAAAAGTTTTAAAAAAATCGAATTTTCGCGATGAATAGAGTCCTTTGATGTTTCGAAGAAGAAGGTAAAATGAACATTCCTATAGAGTTTGGTATTAACAAAATAATTCAATTAAAACTATTGCTCAATACACATACTTTTCGTCCTTCACCACTTATTCTCTCGCACTGAACGGAGGGACCTGAAGGATCAAAAAACTTCTTTTGAAGTTCGAAGCTACAACAAAAATGCACATTTCACTATTGCTAAGCGCAACGTCATGCAAACAACTCTTTTATATATTGTCTAGCACTCGAATCAAAGGGTAAAACAGATAAAGAGAGAACATGAAAAGCTACAAATTTTAGCTTAGCGGCAAATCAAAACAGTCAAAATCTATACATAGTTGAAACCTAAGCAAACACAATTTAAGGCCATATAACTACACATTCACAGACAACATTTAATATAACGAAGCATAGATCAATATAAGAAGTGTAGAATGAAATAATACCTTCAAGAGTCCAACCATAACTCCTTGGAGTAGCAGAGAGCATTGAAGTCAGCAAAGCAGAAGCAGTAGCAGTGTGATAAGGAAGCATACTTTCCACCGCACAACTCATTTCCACAGGCGACCTAAAATATATATTACCAAATTCAAAAACTTCAATATAATATAACAACATTTAGCAATAAATACTCAATCAATCATGAACTATAAAAATTATACTCTGTCTATCCCTATCCCAATTTATGTGACACTTTTCGCTTATCAAGAGTCAAGTTGGCTAATTTTCAAAGCTAGTTGGAATAGATCAACTCAACAACAACAACAAACCCAGTGTAATCCCACAAGTGGGGTCTCGGGAGGTAGCGTGTAGGGGCGGAGCTAGCATAGAACTTGCGGGTTCGGCCAAACTCAGTAAATTTAGTTCAAACTCTGTATTTGTCTTTAAATATTCATTGCCAGTGTATAAATTGTTACTTTAGAACCTAGTAACTCAAAAGAATTAGAATCCCGAACCCACAATCTTCAAATCCTGGCTCTCAATATTTTAAAATTAAAATTTAGATATTCAAAAACTAAACTAAACGAAAAGTACAACAAGATAGCAATATTTTCTCATGTCATAATGATGAAAAAATACATTTTAAATTATTGGTCAAAGTTAACATAGTTTGAATCTAGAAAAGCGGAAAATGTCACATAAACTGGGACAGAGGGAATATAACATATGTGTTTAGTGCGTGACCTGAAAATGCGAGCAGTGAGGGGTTTTTGAGTGGGGATGCGAAAGGGAGAAGGAGCCGCCTTGGGCTTAGCACCGGCGGCAACTCTCGTAGCGGCTGTTCTGGCGGAGCGAAGGACTGACCTGGCGGCGAAACTGGCCATATTTTTGGATCGGGAGAGAGATGAGTTACTACACCGGCCAAGTGCTTAAAGGGCTTTGTTTGGGTTTTAGGTTCTCAGATTTTTCGGGGCCTTTCACCCTCTCTTTTTGTTCTAATGGATGAAAAGACCACAAAAGAAAGAGTAAATGGCACTCTAGGTCCACTAATTCTTTTTTTTTTTTTCAGAAAGAGAACAATAAGATTTAACTTAATTCAAGTTCTTTTTATCTATGTTTTATGAACAATATCAATTTAATTACGATTTTGTTTCAATCCTAAATAATACAATAATAAAAGAATTCATTTATATTAATTGTTAATGTTAATAACATTGTATATCATTAAAATATGAGTGAGTGAAGGGATTGTTAAATGTGGATAAAAAGCTTTTAATCCTTTTAATCTCTAGGCAAAAGACATAAATTGACCCCTAAATTATAACCCAAATGTCGATATCACACTTAAACTATACAGGTGACCTATTACACACCTGAACATCTCAAAAGTGAATTTAATACCACCTTTTGAGCTGATGTGGCACAAAAAAAAATTATAATTAAATAATAGGGGAGTGAGAATAAAATTAAAGCAAAAATAAATTTTAATTACTATAAAAAACTAATTCCCACCCCACCCCATCCTCTTCTCCTCCACCTCTTCTTCTTCATCCACAACCCGAACCATCCACACCTACACCCACCCCACCCTACCCCCACCGAAAAAATCCCCACACCTACCACCACCCCACCGAAAAAACTGAATTGAGGAACAAATCCTCCAATTCCTCCTCAAAATTCGTCCCACTTATACTCAAATTTGTCTAAGTTTAAGAAATAATACGTAACTACAATGAAGAAATTGCACGAATTTCCCTTCAAATGGACTAGTGTAAGGGAAAGGATATGGTGTTTCCGGTGGGATAAAAGAGATGGGGTGGGTGGGGTTATTTAGTGATAAAGAAGATATAATTATTGGAGGAGTGATGGTGGTGGTGGATAGAGAAGATGAAGAAGAAGAGGGGTTGGGGGGGGGGGGGGGTTTGAGGGATTATAAAATTTATATTTTACAATAAAAAAAAAGAAAAAAGAAATAAAATTTTAACTAAAAGAAAAGAAAAAGAATTTAAAAGAAATCTGATGTGGCGCTGACGTGGTGCTGACATGGCAGGAGAGTGTATTATACCTCCCCTTGTGCAACTGGTTATGTGTGCATCAGGATGGTATTGAATTCACATTTTAATTGTTTAGGTGTGTAATAGGTCGCCTGTATAGTTTAAGTGTGAAAATGATTTTTTGGGACAACTTTAAGGGTCAATTTATGTCTTTTGCCTAATCTCTACGTACTAACACTTTTTCAGATCACAAGAAAAGATAAGAATATCCTTCTTACACCTACTTTATATAATTGGAATGTGCCTCTCATACTTAATATTGCAAATTTTCATGAGTATTATGTTATTTGGTGTGTTTGCTCCCTCTCCTTTTATTTACTCGGAGAGTCTTACCTTATTTTTGGTTCTCCTTATAGTTTAGAAGAGCAATGACTTTAAAACCAAAATTCAGTATTCTTATCATACATGGAAAGTGATAGACCATTTGGCAATGTTATGCTATTACACCAAAAGTGTCTTTCATTGAAGAAAGAACTTTTCATAAAAGATATTGGATAATTTTCCAAGCTTGATAACTTAGGAAGATTGCCAGATGTATATTTTGGGCTGAACTTCAGCCATAAGAGCACTACTCTACATGCATTATTACTAGAGAGATTGTTAACGGTGCATTTAGTCAGTGAAGACAAACTTTTCAACAAGGAGGTTCGATTTCACTATATGTACATAAAAGTAATTGACCTTACCTATACAATGTGATTTTCTGGCTCCGCTCGAGTATAATTTCAAATTATGAGGGGGAAATTCCTACTACAACTCACTAATATATTAATGGAAGGGTAACTAAACAAAGAAGCGCCTGTAGCTCAGTGGATAGAGCGTCCGTTTCCTAAGCGGAAGGTCGTAGGTTCGACCCCTACCTGGCGCGTTTCAATTTTTTTTTGCTCATTATTCCTGGCTGATGATTTTTCATTTATTACAATCCCGGTTCCTGTCTCTTTCTTGTTTTTTGTCATTAGTGTAAGTCAAATTACAAGTCGTTAATCGGTTGGTAAAAATGGCACTATTTAGTTTATCAATGGTCCTGATTTGGTTAATAAAACTGGTTAGACTTTTTTGGCATTGAGCATCAATACTTATTGATCAAAATGTCGGCAGGTTTAGAAGGGGGTAGTACTTGATCCTTAAGCCATAGGAAGTAACCATAGGAAACTGTTGTTTACAATTGCATGGGAGTTTAAACCAAATACAAAATGGGAACTATTGTGTGTTATTTTATTCACTGAGTACAATTTTATTAGCAAAATACAAAGAAGAGAACATAAGAAAAACAGAATTGACACAGCAACATCACTAGTGTCTCAATCATTTTAGTGACTTGCCTTAAACATTTGTGGAAAACTCAATTTTTAGGTGAGTGTGAGTTACTCTTACTACGACTCATCTTCTCTAACACATTATGTAGCAATGGAACACAAAGTTTCGGTGACATATTTTCCCCTTCCTGTCCCTTGTAATCCCCTGACTTTGATCTTCTAGCAGAAACATTCTCATTTTTCTCACAATTAACTCTGTTTGAAATTTCCAATTTTCCTCTGTTTGCTGTTTTGATACCGATAAGTCGGCCTAGAGATACACTTTGATCTTGGAAGAAAGACATTGTGGACTGAAAAAATCCCAGAAAGTAACATTAATATCTGTTGATGCATGTGGTGCATTCACTGTCTTCGAATCGAACTGTATATATAGTTAAACTTCTATGAAATTATTAAAGCAAAATTACCTCAGTGTCAAGATTGGAGGATGAAAAAGATGAGAAACTTTGGGAAGATACATATAAACGGTATGCAGCTTCTCCTGCTGCAGCTGTTACAACCTGAGATCTCTCAGACACTCTTAGCCTTATGTTCATGTTTTCGAGCCCAAGTGGCCATCCACTAGGTACCTCATGCTCCTGAAAACACCATATTAATCAATTAACTGCGTCTCACTCTCAAATTAGTTGGGGTCAGCTAAATAATCCTCTATCCATTTTGCTTTATTCAAGTCTATTTCATGAACTCGGGAAGATACATATTACTTCATAATAGCAAAAAATGTGAAAGCACAACCTGATCCACCTCTCCCTGCAAACAAGAAATCGATATCTCCGCTCCTTTGTTTACTCAAGATCATAGGCGGATTTAGGAAAGGTACAATATCATACGCGAATTTAGGACAGGTTCTGCGGGTTCAACTACTCATTACTTTCAACTTGAACTATGTGTATATATATATTATATATATATATATATATATATATATATATATTATTAAAAGAAAAAGACTTGAAATGTATACATGTAATAAGAGGAAAACTTATTATGAATCCACTGAATCTAATTTTGAATTCGCGTCTGCTCAAGATTGGTGATCTATCATAGAAGAACAGTTAGTAAATCTTGAATGCAGTTCATCAAGAATGACTCAATCAAATTTGTCACTGCAAAAAAGTCATAAACAAATGGATACAGGACATCACACTACCCCCAAACCCCCACCTCACAACTTCCATAAGGAAACCAAAACATTAGTAACATACTCTAGAGGTTTGTTCTGAATCAGCAAACCAAGAGTTTTCAAGATTATACACCAACGAAATACTAGTAATAACTTTAGACTTTGAATACTAATTTCTAAAACAAACAAAATTCATTCAGAAGACTATATGCAATGAACAAGACCGGTGCAATATATATGTACTTACCTGTGTTACAACCATGGCTGAAGAATTAAGAGGGTTTCTCTAGAGATGTATGAAGAAGATGATGATGAATATATATCATTAAAGAGGGACAGCAAAAAGACTTTATTTGGAAGGAGCAAGGCACTAAAATCCAAGCTTAAGTAAAAAAGAAAGAGAGGAGTCTTTATGGAGTCTTTATTACAATCTTCATATTCTTTCCTGAATCAATTGGGCAGTTGGATGATCTTTCCATGGCCCCACTCAAGAGTTGAGCTTTTATATCTGAGTTACACGCGGGGTCCCGTCATGTACGCTCTCTATATGAATACGATGAGTAGTACTAGGATTTATGACGTCAGAAACAGTTTGAGTATAGTTTTAGATCTGGTCCAAGACGAACTGTGATAAGAAATTTATAAAAATTATTTGACTTTGGAATATGGTACAAGAGTTCCTGGATCAGAAACTTAAAAGGGTTCAAAGCAGGGGTGAATCTCCTGATTTGGGGAAGATTAGTGCGCTATTACGAAGATGTGAACTCAAGATAGTATAAATTTAACGGTTCAATCTTTAGTTTTTTATCATTGAACTCATTATATCTAAGTGCTCAAAATTAATAATGACTCTCTTTCTGAACGTATAATACATTTTATGTTTATTCGAAAAGTCATTTTAATTCAACTAGTATATTTATCAAACAATCCGAAGTGAGTCGTTCCTTCTTGTTATGGGTCGAAATCAAATAAGTAAATAATTAGATGTCAGTTCTTAATAAGAATTTAAGTTTCCCGTTTAATAAGATAAAGAATGGTGCACCTTGAGAGATGAGTTTAAATCGTGTGCATTTGATAGGTTAGCAGTTCAAGAAATTATATGTCGCTTACTAATTACTGCGACAACTTGAAAACTATGGTGGTTGAATATAATTATATAATGCAGGTTGCTACTTCATTTTCAGCTTTCATCCTCTGCAAAGTATGTACTAACAGATTTTGCTATTCTTTCATATCACATTGAGCTTGATATCCTACTCAATACAACCTCCAAAGACATTTTACAGTCTTAATCAATAAGGAAAGCTTTTGTCTGAACTATCATTTATCTTTTTCTTAAATGTCTAGCTGGAGCAGTAAGCCATCTCACCTCGAATGAATATAATATAAAAAACGCCAAAAACGCCAACAAAGATTTACATTTTAGGAAGGCTATTTAATCCTCCAAATCAATAGTCACACACCATAATTCTACACCCACGCACACGTGCAAGCCATAAGTATTTGATTGAATAATGAAAAGGGGTTTCAGCCAAACTTTTGGTGGCTAGGCTATCATTTGTCTAATCCTTCTCTTCTTCTTCACTAAGACCTGCATTACGATTCCTTCCTCCAAATTTCAAGTGACATAATAGCAAACCATATACCAAATTAATAGTAAGCCGTGGCGCACAAAACTATATATAATAGCAAACTATATATATATATATTGAAAATACTCGGTCTTTAGAAATATATGTTCCCAAATAGTGTTTCTGGCTAGAGGTACTTTCAAATTATTTAAGCAACTAGCTCCTTAAGTTTGGGCTCTGTGACAGTTTACAGGGCACTTTCATCACAGTGGCTAAACATGAAAACATCTCTAACTGAAATCATTTCTAACTTTTAGGTCTAAAAGTACGTAGTTCGAAACTTCCAAGAAGTGAGTTTATTTTATTTCTAAATTTTCAACATTTATCAAATATTTTAATAAATGTTGTCATGTGTAACTATTTCAATTTGCAGCTTATGTTGTGTATAATATATTAGAAAGATCAGGCTCTCGACTTCTTTTTCTTTCACACTCTTTTCGGTTTAGTAGTGTTCACTGACTTGATTAATTTAAGTTTACGTCTGATAAGTTCCCTAAAGTACTTACTAGTAAAATGCAGAAAAACCTTAATCATCTCACCGCATTCGTTAATATTGATTCGATGAAAAATGGAATCTCTACAATAACTGGAGAATTTTAGTTAGTTAGCTACCTGAACTTTTACCTTATTGGTGAGGATTCGACTTCTCGCCTTATAATCATCTCCCCATTTCCCCTACCCCATATTTTCTTTTTTTATTATTTTAAATCTCTACAATAACTAAGATGTGACGTTGTTGAGGCCGACAAGTGTCAATGGTGAAATAGGGTCGATGTTATGTGGCTTCAAGATTGACTCTACCGACAATTTCACCGCATCAACTGCTAATCCTAATTCCCAACTCACACGGCACTCCAACTCTTCTCTCATTCATTTATCAACTAATTATTATTTAGGTGACGAGTGTCAGTCTAGGACCCTTACGTTTACCATACTATATACATCCATAGTTTGATAATTGTGTGGCGTTATACACTCTCCCAATCCTAATTTATATTTGCATAAAGTGATGCAAAAAATCAATGAAAATTACTAGTAAAATATCAGTTTATTTGACTTTCAAATAACAGAAGGTATATTTTTCAAGTAGAAGGAATTATTACTATCTTTTGTCTATGATCAGTAAAATTGACTAAGAAGGGTAAGTGGATGACTTAAAATTCATTAAAAGTCCTCCATATTTTGTACTCAAAGTGTATGTCATAATCATTAAAGAGTCCTATCCACCCACTTAATTAATTCTTGGAAAAATTGGGAGGGGCATGAATTTACGGGAAAATTGTGGGCTTCTCTTTTCTACTAGTTGATACTCCATTTGATTACATAAGTCTATGTAAGAATGAAATCAGTAGTCCTCTTTGCAATGAGTGGAAATTGCATCGTTGAAGAAAATTCCAACTTCTGGATTGTCCTTTTCATCGGAAGACTAGATGTTTAATTGACTAGCATCATGTGTGACTTCTTTTTTTTTTTTTTTTTTTTTCATTTAAATAATTTTTCATGAAACACATTGTTATGTTATTCCCTTTGTTTATACGGTATACCCATGGATTTCATTTTGTATGATGGTGACTAAGACGCAAAATTCAAAATAGTAACTTGTAACCTTAGAAGAAGGAAAGCAATTTTCTGTGACTTTTAGTAAAGTTCTGTGATGCTATCACTGTAAATAAGTTAAAAGATTTTGGATCTATACCAGTCGGCAGTCGCATTTATAGACCGAACTGTAAGGACTATGGAGTAACAATTTCTGAAAAGAACAGTTGACGAACTAAGCAAACTGAACTTATATTTCATTTTTTTGCGCGGAGTGCCCTTCTTTTGGGGTGGTCTTTAAATTTTGCCCCTCATATTTGAAATCTTTAAATTTTCTTATTTCTTCTGGCTAAAACCCATAGGTTCGTGTCAACCCACGCGGATCAAAAAATTTAAAAAAAAAAAAATTAGCAAAGCGTAGTTTAAATTTCGCTTATGCCCCAACGCATACACTTGTCAAGGAATTACCAAAGTTATGCTGGACCAAGATACTTATGCCTTGTAAGGGGACTTAGCACCAGTATCTTGGGTCCGCATAACTTTGATAATTCCTTCACAAGTTTATGCTTGGATCCAAGATAAAAGTTTATGTGTTAAGTCGCAATTTATGTGTTAGGAATGAAAACAAGAGGCACGATAAAATCTTCATAGTCCGTGGGATCCGATGAAATATTTGTAAATGTAGTATGCATGCCTTCAAGTTTGCTAGATATTCCATCTCTCAAAATGTTATGAAATACTTGAAGAGCTTTCCGGAGATTTTGCTTTAGATCCCGTAAAAAACATCATTAGTTGGTCATTTCTTTTTCTTGGACCTTACATTATTTGATATGCCAACTTTAAAAGGGATTATCTCTCGTGTCAATGACATTTATTACACCGATTTTATCAATGTATATCTTTGGTTTACGGGGCTACTAGTTTGCGCTTCTCGTTGTTGGACCTACAATGGTTGAACTTCAACTTCGGCAGGGAATAATTGCATTATAGTTTTTAGGCATTTTGTTTCACTAATCGATTTTATCTCTGGTTGTTGTTCCAATCTCGTGCTTGTTGATTGAACCGAATAGTTATACGGACCGGCATAACTTTGAAGAATTACCAAAGTTATGGACCGCATACTTATGCCTTATGGGAAGACTTGGCATAAGTATCTGGTCCGCATAACTTTGATAATTCCTTCACAAAGTTATGCGCGGGGGCATACTTTTAATGGGCAAACTTTTATGCGGATCCGCATAACTTTGTGAAGGAATTATCAAAGTTATGGGACCCGATACTTATGCCAAGTCCGCCCACAAGGCATAAGTATCTTTCGGCTCCGCATAACTTTGGTAATTCCTTCACAAAGGTATGCGTTGGCGGCATAGCGAAATTTAAACCGCCTTGCGATTTTTTTTTTTAAATTTTGATCGCGCGTGGGTTCGAACCTGGAACCTATGGTTGTTGCAAATTACGCAAATTTAAACATTTCAAATATGAGGGGCAAAATTTAAAGACCACCCCAAAAGAAGGGCAATTCTGCGAATTGCCCCTTATATTTCAATTTCAATTGAATACCTTGGATCTAGGCCCATATTTAAGTGCATTATAGCCCAGCTCAATGTCATCCATTTGGATCTAGGCCCATTCCCTCGATAGTCTTTGCGGTTGGATTCAAACTCAACGTTCCCTGTTCCTTTTTCTTTCCTTATAAAATTCCTAGAAATTTATCAATAAAGTTTCCCTCATGTAATGAAAACTGAAAAGAGATCCTCATAAGTTTAAGTTTATAATTAAATATTGAAATCTTCTAAGCGATACACTAACTTATTACCTGATATTTAAATCTATATTCTCAAGAAGTACGATGGCGTTTATGCAAGTATAGGAATTCTTTGGTTTTTGCATTGTTCTAAGAGGACGTTGTAATAAAAAAATGAAGAAGCAAACGCCCCAAGCATATTCCTTATGAATGATTATAATATAGACATTGATGGAGAATAATGATAATGATGGACGAAATGAGTTAATACGAACGAGTTAAAACACAACATTTTGAGTCAATAACGCACATGTCATGACCCAACCCTTCAAACTTTTGTTATGGATCGTATATTATAGCATGTTCAATATAAAATCATCTTTTTTCGTTTTCTGTAACTAACAAATCAAATTTAAACGTGTATGAAATTGTAAAGAGACCTTTTTCTATTATTTGACAAAGTCATTTAGTTCATGTATTAATATGAGTTGTGCCCAGATGACCCATTAATGAGTTATTCCCAACTCAACCTGTCCAATTCTAGACGGGTTGTACAGGTTACACTTATATGAAGTTATGAACTAAATTTGGTATCTCTGATCGTGGCTATGGATTTTTTGTCCGCCAAAGAAAATGACAAATTCAAAATAAACCCAAAATAAGGAAAAATATATATTCGAAGAATGGATGAAGGACAAATAGTAAACATTTCAGCAGGGTAGGATAATTTTTTTTTTTTTTAAAGATTTGGTTGGTTAGTGAAATCTTTCCCATGGTACATTATCATAATTCGTAAGAAGAAAACAAAGTACTAAGAGGAGAGTAAACATCATATTAGTCAGTTCTCAGGACCACTCATTTCACATGTTTCTGAATTATTGAATTATAAATGGTTAAAATAACTGCAATCCCCTAGCTAGAAAATAACAAAATAAAATATATATACAATTTGCAATATTATTTCTAGGCTGATAGATCATTTTCTTTTGACCCACTGATTTTCTACGTCTTCAGTAAAGACGAAAAATGAATGTCTGTTGACAGCAAAATATTCTTTACTATAACTATAAGCTTCGAGAAATTTGAAGGAAAAAAAAAAGATCACTAAGATAATGTTAAGGACACTCCTCTCTTTCATGACCCCTCTCCCCTTACTATTTTGTTTTGATTTTATATCATCCAAAAAACTACATTGTCTTTTGTTATAGATGTTTTCTTGGGTTCAATATTATGCTTAAAATTTTCTCATTTACTTTGAGGAACCACAGAATATTCAAGATTATAAGTTGACTGATCTCATTGTCAAAACAACAAATCTATTTTTATTTTTTGGGATTATGGGATAGGCACGTGAATATATATGGGGAAGACAAATATAGAAAAAGGGAGATTTGTTTTTTTGTGTGTGTGATTCAAATCTAGTGGTTCAATGTGACCATTCCCACAATAATTGCAAAATTTTCCTTCAAGATTATATTCCTGTTAATTATTACGATTTTCTTACAAAACTTTAAAATTTTGTCACCATTATCACTTCAAAAATTGGACAATTCAGTAGTGGAACACTTAAAAGATGAGAATCTTATAAGTTATAAGTAGCTCAGTTGGTTGGTTATATGAACTTTCACCTTGTTGGCCAGGGTTCAATTCCCCACCTTGTAATCCCCTCCCCGTTTTCCTTTCCCCTATCCCCATTTAGGAAAAAAAAAACACTTAAAGATAGGGACTGTCATAATGTCATTCATGGATAACATTAAGTGTAAACAATTTTCTATCTAAATGATATATCCTCCTTAAATAGTGGGACTCATAATCTTAAAAATAAGATATAGTAAGTAAAAGTGACTTGGCAATGTAAATTTTTTACCGTGACGATGTATATAACTTAAATTCAAGAAAATTAACTAGTGCTTGGAAGATATAAAGTGTGTCACATGTATTAATTAAGTTATAAAGAAGATATTTGATTACTAGATAAACAATGTCAAGTTGGAGCTGGTTGCCGTGGATGAGTTTTTTGCAGGTCAAAGTAGATGGGAGTGATGATTATAGCGAAATTGATATTTTATGCATCAACCACACATCACATGCACTTTCCATATTTTCAGAATTTAATTTCCATACTCCTAAAACATAATGAGTACTGGCAATGAGTTCTGATGTTACCCAGTTTGGATCAAAGCCTACTTTTGTAAGGAAATTTATTTTTTCTTATCACTCAGTAGCTACTAGCAAAAATTTAACTGCACCGAGTGTTTTTAACCAAACCTAATAGATGTATGACACGTGTTTGAGCATATATAACTATCACTCACCTACGATTATTAATGTATATTTTAGATATTTATTAAATCCGTTAATTATTATCAGTTAAATTAATTTGATGTAACATTTGATGCGGCTACGTATTTAACTTTATAAGTAGCCCATATACCTTAGCTTTCTCTTCACAACTAACCCCATGCACCTATATCCCATAGGCTTACCTAATACTCAAGTTACATTAAATTTGTTCCAATCGTCAATAAATGTGGTAGTTATTTATTTTCTCTTCAATTGTTTCTCTTGCAGGAGAATCACATGTTCTCGAGTCTGATGTTGCGCTCATTCCATGCAAAAAGAACTAGAACAACTTCTTCTTCCTGATGACCTTTGAGGACAGACAGTATTTTTCGGTTTATCCCCTCAAAGTCTTCAATTGTGGCATTGTTAGAAAATCTTATTCTTGGCATGATGAGGTCACATAATTTTATTTGAATGATTAGGAACTCCTAATGTCAAAGCTAGCTGCTTCATCCCATACGAGCAAGGTACAAACGTTGAAGAACATAGTACAGCACTTGCTATGCACATTGGTTAGTAAGGATGACATTGTTCTAGCAATACCATCACTACACATGACAGACGGTGTGATAAATAATATTGCACATTATCTTCTTAATTAACTATGTAGAGCTTCTTAATTACTCCCTTCTCCCAAATTAACCGTCACTCTAGCTCAAAAGAATTATCCCAAAATAATTATTATTTCGAACTATATCCTTAATTGCAAAATATTTAAGATGAGTTCAATTTAATTTTATCAATTAGGAGTAATTTAGTAATTTCTAGTAACCTGTATTTTATTGTCTTTTAATGAACATGAAAAGAGCTAAAGCGATTGTTAAAATGGAACAAGGGAATATATTAGTTATTTTAAAACAATTTCGCTCTACTAGTACTACGTTTCTTCACTAGACATATTCACAACTTTTAAATTATGGAAAACCGAATATTATTTCCTTAATATTTCTCTTCTTCGAATGCAGACTCATAGAGATATGCCCACAAGAATTTATGATACCAAAGTTGGGAAGTTCCAAATTCATGTTGGGGTTTGTTTTCAAACACATGACTACAAGGGATTCGAGATAATTCTTCACAAAATTTCATAATTAATTTGACCAAGAAGAGCTCACTTTAGACCGTTCTGTTTTATATCTCCCAATGGTTTGCTTGACAAATCATCAAGATCAAATTATGTGGTTTATCATAATTTCTTTTGAATTTTACTTGTATACTCCGACCCTATAAATAATCTTTATTCTATTAGATCAATTTAATCTATCATAGAGCCCGTTTGGATTGGCTTGTAAGTTGCTTATAAGCTGTTTTTAGCTTTTCATTTTTTTGCGCGGAGTGCCCTTCTTTTGGGGTGGTCTTTAAATTTTGCCCCTCATATTTGTTGTCTTTAAATTATGCCCTCATATTGCCGGCCTTTAATTTTTGCCCTTCGCATTGCAACTTTGAGCTTTCGCAAATAATGAGGTTCGAGTTCGAACCCCCGCTCAAGCATAAATTAAAAAAAAAAATCGCAAGACAAGGTTTGGGTCGCGTGTGTGCCGGACCCGGATACTTTTTGTTAAGGAATTACACATTTTACGGACCGGCATACTCATGCCTTATGGGCAGACTTGGCATAAGTATGCCGAGTCCGGCATAACTTTGATAATTCCTTCACAAAGTTATGCCGGTGGGGGTATACTTTTAATGGGCAAACTTTTATGCTCGGGACCGGCATAACTTTGTGAAGGAATTATCAAAGTTATGCCTGGACTGCGATACTTTATCCAAGTCCGCCATAAGGCATAAGTATCACGGTCCAAGATAACTTTGGTAATTCCTTCACAAAGTTATGCCTAAAGTGGGGGCATACTTTTAATGGGCAAACTTAACTTTTGAATGAATTATCAAAGTTATACGACCAAGATACTTATGCCAAGTCTCCGCCCATAAGGCATAAGTATGCCGGGTCCGGCATAACTTTGGTAATTCCTTCACAAGTGTATGCCGTTGGGGGCATAGCGAAATTTAAACTTGCCTTGCGAATTTTTTTTTAAAATTTTGACTGCGCGTGGGTTCGAACCTGGAACCTATGGGTTTTAGCCGAAGGGCAAAATTTAAAGATTTCAAATATGAGGGGCAAAATTTAAAGACCACCCCAAACGAAGGGCAATTCGAGGCTTTTTTGAGTGTTTGGTGGCGACTTAAAGTCATTTTGTCTTAAAATAAGCCCAAAAAATTAATTGGCCGATTAACTTAGCTTATCCAAAGCGACTTATAGTTTTTCCACTTATAAGTTCTTTTTTAAGCCCATCCAAACAGGCTCATAATTTGCTTTATTTCTTAGGCAACTAATTGTTACACCTCGCATTTTGTGCGTATTCGGAAAAATTGAAAATACTTCGGAACGTTAAGAAATAAGGCTTTGCTTGGGTTTTTCTTAATGTGCATGTGATGTCTAAGAAAATATGGACGTGGACATATTAAGGAAGGTTAAGGACAATATAATGAATTGATCTTGCTTGGGATATAAGTTGGTTGTGAAACTTTGGATGTGGAAATATTGGAAAAGTCTAAGGGCAAAATTGGAATGTCGGAAAATGGTTTCATGAATTACCAAAATGTGGAGCAAACAAAATTGGGCTTGGAAATTTGCAAGACAAATTAAAAAAAATTTGGCCCAACCCAAGGAGGGTGGCCGGCCATGGCATGGAAATTTAATTTAATTCCATGCCATGTGACATGGTCATGTGCCTA
The DNA here is from genome assembly GCF_029784015.1 of Lycium ferocissimum. Lineage (NCBI taxonomy): Eukaryota > Viridiplantae > Streptophyta > Magnoliopsida > Solanales > Solanaceae > Lycium > Lycium ferocissimum. The sequence goes on along the minus strand of NC_081343.1, from coordinate 54,284,728 downwards.
CTAATATATATAAAGGGGCAAGGCTAGTGGATTTTCTAGAAATTTCAAGACAAAGTGAAGAAAGGAGAAAACAAGAAAAAATTGGAAGAATATCACCAAGGCCATTCGGCCAAGGTGAAGAAAATCCAACCCTTCAAATTTTGATGCCTAAAATTATTTTCTTGTTGAATTCCTACTAATTCAAGGCCCCTTAACAACTTGGTGCAATTGGTTTGGAAGATTGAGTCTTGGTTTCTTCAATTCAACTCTTGAGGAAGTGAAGAAGTTTGAAGAACAAGGTAAGAATTTATCTCCTCTAATTGTGTTTTGAAGGTTAGTTTGTATTGTGGTGTATGTAAATGAGAAGAAAAGATAGAAATATGGAAGCTTGTTAAGTGAATATGAAAAATGGTTTATAGCCGTGCATGTATATATGTTGTACGTCCATAGTGATGTTGAATCCTATGTTGTTTCTTAGTTGTGGTCGTTGAGGAATTCATATTGGAATGAAAGTTGAATGAAAATTAGATAAAGTTGGAAATATGGCATGTTGGCCGTGTGGTGTAAGGCAATGGAATAGTAATGAATCTATTTTGTTTAACATGCAAATGGTGTTGTTGAGATCCTTACAACGTAAATGAAGCATATATGGTGTAAGTTTGCATTGAAACGGAATGTAGGAACTTATGTCGTATTTTCATGATTTTATGACATTATGGGAATTAAGGTGTTAAGGTGTGAATTATGATGATTGTTGATGAATCTGGAAGATGGAAATATGTTATGAATATGTATGTTAAAGATTAGACGATTTGGATAAATTATGGTTTTGGTGGAAATTGTATATTTGTATAGTTTGCGTATATATTGTAGAAATGATATGAAATGCTTCCGAATGGCATTGTAACGATTTTGATTAGTAATGAATGTGAGTATGATGGTGTGGTTTGAAAATGTGAAGTCGGAATGGGAGTTATTACATTATGTTGGAAAGTTGATTAGTTGCACCATATTGTGTTTTGTTGTGGTTGTTGATGTTGTTGTTGACCGTTGTTGATTATTTTGAGCCGAGTTGGATCTCGGGGGTGTCACGTTTATAGGGGAAGTCTTTGCCAAATTTCGGTAGCCAAATAGAAACCAAAGATTGAAATGTTAGTTTGCATGAATAGTAACTCGGTAAAGGTGACCATTTGCGCTTTGGACGAAACGAGGATTGAGATTTGACGAGCGTAAGGCGCAGTTCAGGTATGTAAAGCTCTCCCATCTCTTCTATTGGCACGTCTTAGATGTATTAGGCTCGACTTTGGTCCTCGGGGATATTCCTACTTCATGGAATCTGCGTTCGAATTTTCCCCTTTTTCCTTCAGTAAGATTGAACCTAGTTAGATCATGAATGACTAGAATGGTCTTAGACGAGTAAAACTTGTCCAAATTCAATCCGACTACTCTAAAACATTTATTAATGATATTATGAGGTTCGATATGCATGTTTTATGTTCGCCACCTCATTTGACTGAGGTGGGCCCACTATTCCTGATTTTACCCTTTTGCGTCTATGACTTGTCTTCGAGCGGTTTTAAAAAGAAAACGTTTTAACTACCTCTCTATTTATTACTTAAAAACTATGTTGGATATTCCGTTAAGTCCTGAGATGTGTTCTGATCTGTATCATGAATCCGAACGTTCTGTTCCGACATAACCCTCCGTGATGTCCGAAAGGTACGTACTATGACTCCGTCCGATTTCATTGATTTGATTTGTCATTTGATCTGCCTCATCGAGTCTTTGGATATACATATTGTTTTTATTGCATTAGTTTCTCACTACTCCACTCGTGGATGCCTCAATGTTTCCACCGAGCCCGGCCAGGATATGTTCTCAAGCGTATATCTCTACTGCATTGTTCGCCGCGCCCCCGTGTGAGGTGTGTATATACGTACATGGGTTGTGGTGTATGATGTGCCATGTACGCTTATTCGATATCCGATTATGTGATACGATGTGGCCACTTGGTATGTTATGATTTGTTTCGGAGATATTCCCTATAAAGTGCCTTTTGTGTTTTGGCGCGGACGGAAGGGAGCGCCTGCGTTCGTTCACCGAGTCCCATAGCGGGCGGCTTTGCATATGTTTTTCTGCGTACGCATTACTTATGATTTTCTGGTATGCACTTTTGATTCTATGTATCTTATGTTTCCTCATTGCATTCTGATTCGATTTTGATTTTATTTATTACGTTCTCTGCTTTACATATTCGGTACATTTTTTCGTACCGACCCCCTTTCTTCGGGGCTTTCGTCTGCCGCGTGTACGAACGGCCGATTTGTGGATCCGTTGCTTAGGTTATCTGTTTCGTTGAGTGCTCCTTTGTCCGAGTCTGTATTTTGGTATAATATTTTTGCTCGCGCATATGTACGTATTTGTTCCGGGTACGGCGGGGGGCCCCGTCCCGTCATATGATTATGTTTTTGTTCGCAGAAACCGTAGACATGGGTGTGGGTTGTTTATGTTCGTGAGTTTGCGTACGATTAGGGCTTATCTATGTTTTGTGACGGCCTTATCGGCCTTCGTGCGTCATGCCCACTCGACTTTGTATTATTATTATTTCTGCTAATTTTGCTAATTTAAGGTAAGGTACGTATGAGTGCCCAACTAGGGCACGTGTCGCGGCCTACGGAGTTGGGTCGTGACACTAATTTGATTTAATATACACATTATTATAATTATTTTTTAAATGACCTAATCCGATCAAAGTTTATTTACAAGCTCCCGTTTGGCTATAGATTTTGAGAGCATATTTTGAAGATTTATTTTCAAATCTTTGTTTCGCCATAGAATTTTGACAGATCTTGAAGACAAATCTTCAAATTCCAAATTCTGGCTCAAACTTGTTTTTGGGCCAAGAAAGATGTTTTGACCTTTTCAAAACTTTTACAAATTATCCCAAACTATTACTTATATTTTATAAAAAAAAAAAAAAAAAAACCATCTATATATGACCCAATAATTCTATCTAACATGTTCATCCATTAAAGACGTCTCTACCATATTTCCACAATTAAAGCAGTCTTTTCTATAAAGTGAACGAGTTAATAAGCTAGTTACTACCGTTGTTTTTTTGGTTCTTGAACGGGTGGATTTTTGTATTGTAATTTGAATTGTAGTAGCTAATAAGTGTGTTATTAGCAATTGTAAAATATCACGTTTTGCATAATTTAGGATTAGCAAGTATGTATGTTTTGTATGGTTCAGTAGTCTTGATAGTTTTTAGAACTTATGGATATATGTAATGTTTCATGTTTTCCAAAACAAAAAGTAAAATATATTTTGAAAAACTATGACCAAACACATTTTCAAAACTTGAAAAACTTCACCCAAATCAAGTTTTTCAAAATTTATTTGGGAATCTTTGGCCAAACGCTAGCTTAGTGTGTGTGTGTGTGTATATATATATATAAGTAAAAAAAGGGAAAAGGGTCAAAAATACCCCTCTACTTTGGAAAAAGGGCTAAAATATCTCATAAACTTATTTTGGGTCAAGATGCTCCCATTCTTAAAGTTTTCAAATATCCCTTATGTGACAAATTATCCCCCAAAATAATCAATCATTTTGAAACCCATTTCAATCATTTCGCTTGGACCCAACTAAATAATAACGCATAAGATCCCTATTCCCCCACCTCAAACTTCAAACCTACGTATTGGGGGAATAAGGGGATTTTATGGGTTATTATTTAGTTGGGTCGGGTTTAAATGATGGAGCGGGTTTCAAAATGATTTCGGGAGATAATTTCCGTCAAGACAGGAGTATATTTGAAAACTTTAAGGATGGGAGGGGTATTTTTGACCCAAAATAAATTTGGAGATATTTTTAGCCCTTTTTCCAAAGTAGAGGGGTATTTTTGACCCTTTTCCCATAAAAATACTAAACTTCATTCTTTTCCCATTTGAGTAAAGAAGAATAAGAAGTTTCACAAGTATGTGTCCTTTCTTAAAGCAAACGGAGTACCAATACTCAATATCTAATTATGACGCATGACTTTAATTGTCACTAAGAATTGTGTCTAGAAGCAACCTCATAATGAAATTCCATCCAATTTTCCAAAACTTAAACTTTGCTTGCTGCAATCATAGTGAGAAATGATAAAATTAAAGCAAAAGAAAAAGAAGTAAAAAAAGAGAGTTGAAAAGAACTCTAAAGGAATATGACAAGTACTATAGTTTCCATTCAAAGAGATAAAAGAAAGTCAAAAAGTTCTTTAAGAAGCTTGAAGCATACATTGAAAGACCAACACCAAAGATTTATTCTTTCTAATTTATTTTTAGAAAAAGGAAAATCAAAGGAAGATTTCTAAGACAACCCGCCATTCACGGCAGGCAGACAAAAGTCCAATGAAATAGGTATTGGTCTGTGACTTTTATTTATCTATTTTATTTTGAGCTTTTATATCGACAAATACAAAATAATTTTATAATATCAAGTGACCTCAAAAAAAACTATTGATAATCGTTCATAGCAAGTGAAATTAGTAAACTGCAAAAGTAGGTAGATAACTGACTATAACATGTTAAAATACACCCGATAACATAAAAATTATTTACACGGACAATGTATATAATATTTTTTTTTTATCTTTTTGTTTTTATATCATTTAATTGTAGCATATGACTCTCGCCATCAGCTCCAAATGGTGCCATGCCCCTATGCAACTTTCACTTACATACATATTTGATATGTGGACAAATCAACGCATTGTGGAGAAGGTTGTCTGTGGATGAGGGGTCCCTCCAATATTTATTAGTGCCCATCCACCGAACTATGCTACATCGGCACTGATGAATTTAATTTGCCTTCTCCATATCTATGCCTTATCCAAAAAGAAGCTCGAAGAATCACACTTCATGAAATTAGAAAAATAATAATTTTATTAATGAGTTTTGTCTCATGTTGTACATTACTTAGAATTACTTTTTGGTTGCAATGAAGATGAAATGTAGGTACCTGTTGTATAAGGTCATTTGGTACTTGGTAGGCAAGGTTTAGGGCCAGAACTAGAGGGCGGGAGGAGTTCATCGTTAAAAAATTATAGTATTATATATTAATGTCATAACGCCATAACTAGAATTAACAAGGTAAAATAAATATATGTAAAGCACGAATACATAATTTATAGATAAAAAAGTTGGGGCTTTTATGCAGAATTTTCAAGCATTAAATGCTTGAGAACGAAATGGTCATGGAACTGGTGGAGGAAACAATGGTTGTTAATAAATGTTGGTGGAAGAAATGGCAACTATGTTGATACAAGTCTCTGTCTTTAAAACAAATAGAGAAAGAAAGGAAGAAAATAAATGAATTGTGGACAATACTACGATAAAGGAAAATAAATCTATGGTTCTAAAAAGTAAAAACTGATGACCGTCTTTATTTGAGTGAAAGAGGAAATATTTTGAAAGAAAATAAAAATAAAATAAAAGCAAACCAAAAATTGACACCACAAAAGTATTTACTACTGGTGTCTGTTCTCTCTTCTTTCTGTCTGCCTTTCTTTCTCTGTGTTTGTTATTTTTCTATTTTGATGGTGATCGGATCAATTTGTACGCACCTTTCATTAATTCATCATATAACCTGTTCAACTTACAAGTACAGTTGCCAAGATAATCTTGCCCGCTAAGAGTACATCACAGGGACTCACACAAAATATTGTAACTAAAATCGAGCCTGAGATTTTCGAATTGTTACTCTCATACTTCAATATCATAAACGTGAGAGACCACAATTTAAATTTCAATTGGCGCAAAAATATTATGTAGCTAATTTTTTTTTCCACATACAGTTTCTAAGTTTTGATGGATAAAGTGACTTTATATCTGTATTATTACAAAGTACTGTGTCAGATACTCATAGAATAGTCAAAGATGAGCACAAACTAATTTCGTTAGGTACCCATACCTCTGATGAAGTGGTAATATCAATCATAATTAAGCATGCTACACACTACTTGGCATGATAATTATCTATTTGTCAGAAATGAAATTCAGAATAAGCTTCATCTCTCACTAATAGACTAACAGAATCACACTAAGCGACATAATAATAGGTACAGCATTTACTGGAGATTAGTAAAATACGCATTAGCTAACTACTAGCGTAGATACAGCATTTACTGCAGATGAATATATGTATCTTACCCTTAGTTGAGGTTAAGCGATCCCTACAATGTTTTAATTATTGATTTTATTTTTTAGCAAATATACGTACAAAAACCTATATTCATAGCCATATATCATTAGAATTCCATCATAATTATACATAAAACACCCAAAAATAATCTGTTGTTTAATTAACACTTTATCTAATAACTTAGAACCAAAAAAAAAAAAAGGACAACAACATCAATCATAACTGGGACACATAACATATATTTTGGCTCACTGTGGTTATAACAATTTTGTTTTCAATTGTTGAACAATTGTTCAAGGCATGTTCTCGAACTCCGCTTCATTCTCAAAGTTGTTGTTGTTGTACTCATTGGTGCCATAAGAGTTCCTGTTGTTGTACTGTTGGTTCATTGCAGCAAATTCCCTTGCATTTTCATATGGATTCCTTGCATGTGTCCCAGCATTTATATCATAGTAGAATTTCCCATTTCCCAAGAACCTTGTGTCACTCATCCCTTGCTGCTGGTGCACCCTGTAATTAGCCTTGCCAGAGTTGTAGTTATTGTAGTTGGTGGAGTAGCTCTGTTCTTGATTGTTGTTGTTGTTGTAATTAGCAGAGTAGCTCTGTTCTTGATTGTTGTTGTTGTTGTTGTTGTAATTGTTTCCGTAATTTGTTGGGTTGGTGCTGTAACTCCTAGCACTCAATCTTGTTTCAGTCAACCCTTGTTGCTGGTAGTTATTGTTGTTGTTGTTGTTGTAGTAAGTGTTAGCAGCGTTATAGTACTGCTCCTCATCGTCGTCGTCGTTGTTGTTATTAATGTTGTTGGTGTTGTCGTTGTTGTAGTACTGTTGGTTGTTGCTGTAAAGGCTGTCGCCGCTGTAGAATTGTTGCTGCTGGTTGTTGTGGTGGTTCTTAGTACTAAAATCACTGACGCCATTATAGTACTGTTCTTGGTTGTTGTTGTTGTTGTTGCTGCTGCGGTAATTGGTGGGACCACTGTAGAATTGGTTGTTATTTGTGTTGGTGGTAGTGGCAGTAGTGTGCTTGGTCGCAAACTCGTTGTTGTTGTTGTTGTTGAAATTGTTTTTGTTTGTGTCGTCTTCAGCGACAGTCACGTAAGAAACAGGGTTGTAATTTTTGGGAAGGTATTTGCTGTTGGGAAGATTGTTGACATTGGGGTTGTTGGTGTTAGTGGTTGTGGGGGTGGAAACAGAGTCATGACCATAAAGACCATAGGCACCATTTTCATTTTCAGGCATGAAAGTTGGCTCTTGCTCTTTGTTGGGAACAACTGTTTGTGTCTCTTTTTCACCATTGTTGCTAGGGACTTTGTTGAAAAATTGGCCATCCCTTGCATGAATTTGGAGTGAGGACAAGAGAGTAAGGAGGAAAATGAGGGAGAAATTTTTGGCAATGGAAGCCATTTTGGATAGATAAAAAAGAGAGATGAGAATTTGTGTTATGTTAGTTCTTCTATGCCTGTGAACTTGCAGTGGACTGTCTTTATATAGAGACTCTTTATCCCTCATTTTTGTGTGTATAATTTTTTTCTTTTGAATTTCTTATTAGTTCCAATTTCTTTATTTTTTTCCCATTCTCTTTATTTTTGAGTGAAGAGTGATTATATCTCCCTCCAATTTTCATGCTTATTAGGTGCAAATGGGGACAGGAAAAATGGAAGGAAGAAACTGGTCCCCATGCGTAATTATAGCACTTTAACAAAAGGGTTCTTCATTAGATGGATGTTTCTAATTCGTATCAAGTTTAATTTTTATATGGTAACAAAATCGTTACGTATATTATTATGTCACTTGAAAAGTAATTAAGGATAACTATTTGTAGTAAATGAATCGATAATTCATAAGACAGATAACTTACATAATATGTTAAAATTTACTATTATTATAAAAGTTACTGTATTATATTTCTAACGTATGTATAAGTTAAATTCAATTTATCTGACTTGTTTTAGTTATTGTACTAATTTCCTCTAGAACCGTACGTTTATTATATATGGCACTTGCAGAAAACAACAATTATATGGATTTTAACTTTGTCCTTAAGATTCAGTCATGCGGCTCAAAAGCGTAATCCTGATGCTTTAGCTGAATAATCGCAGTATTTTTTTTTTCTTTCCATATATTTAACTCAATTAACTTTTCAAGAACACAACAAAATCAGTAATGATTCTAAAGAAAATAACTTTAAGCTTTTAGGGTTTACGCAACTTTTGATGCATCTGGCAAAGGATCCCGAGGTGGTAGTGGTAGGTTGTAAGTAAGTAAAATCCTGGCCAAAATTTCCCACTACATTAACTCAATTGGCAATCAAAATAAATGTGAAACCTAAATTGGTAACTAATTTCATTTTGTTAGGTACAGTTGTTAAATTTCCTTTATTCAACTGTTAAGACATAAGAATCGGGCTTTTCTTTACGATTAAGCTGTGGTATGACCGTAAATTAGGAATGTATGATCTTCAAATGAAGGTTAACATAACTAACAACGTTTTCAAAATTCTTCTGAGCCACTTTAAAAATCTAATGACCCGACTAAAAATTTCTAATGGATGCTATTGGATTTCATGTTAAAGACAAAAATAACAGATGAATGACAGGTGATGGAGTTCCTCTCTCTCTAACTGTTAAATCAAAAGTTCGAGTTATATTTGAATATAAACAAAAATCATTCATTATCATATGAGTTTATGGAATAACAGCTCCCCCTCCTCTGCCACTCCCTCTTACTTCCTTCGTTTCAATTTATGTGGCATATTTCGCTTCGCGAGAGTCAATTTAACTAATCTTTGAAGCTAAACTGGATTCAATCAACTCAATAAGTTGTAATTCTATACGAAAAGTACTACTCTATAAGTTGTAATTCTTCTCATCTTCATATGGTGAAAAAATACATTTAATAATGTTGGTCAAAGTTTACGAATCTCAAAAGACGAAAAATGCAAAAAAAAAGTATTTACTGGGAGGTAGAACCAAAAAAGAGGTAATTGATTTGAAACTACAAAAAATAAAGACAAAAAGAGAAATTAAAGACTAATATAAAGGAGAGAAAAAGAGAAGGCAAGTAGAAATGAAGGAAAACGAGTGAGGAGATTGAAGGGAAAATAGGAAGGTGAAGAGGCGGGGATTGAGGAGTGGCTGTGAAAGCAAAATGTGAGTGTGGGGAACATTGAAAGTTATGGGATTCGAATGTCACACACACACCATGTGCCTTACTCTTCAATAGATTAATTATGTCAAATAGGGGTACCCTTTTTTACTTATATGCTCAAATTTTCCTACTACTCTATCTCAATTGTGCATGCTTAGGCATAGAAAATACTATGCATGGACAAAGGTTGTGATGAAGTGGTAAGTATTCCTTCTTCTTTAATCACAAATTTCATGTTCGTGACCTGGATATGAAATTAACCTAATATGTGACTTTTCGCATCTGATATATTTAGTAGTCGGTAATACGATTGATTACCAAGTGAAAAATAATAGTAGAAAATATATGAAAATTACTTATCTACCCTCGCATTTAAAGTAACAACGATTTAAGTGTTACAAACTAAACCGAAAATAGTTAACATTTATACACTGGAGTTCTTCTTACAATACATAAAAGAAAATTATAGGTGACTGTCTATAATAAATTAAACTAGTTAATTGAAAAATAAAATAGACAACCTATTACAACATGTTAAATTACACTAATAATGTGAAGAATAATTTATGATGTCGATATATAATAAGTTAGATATAAGTGAAACACATATCAGTCAGTCATGCTTATGTGACAGAATTATATTTACAACTATACAAGATACATATTTTGCGCATCCTTTTGCTTCTTGGTGACCGGAAACCATGACTTTCGGTTAGAGGTGCAAACACCAAATAACTCATCATATTACCGACAAATATTCAGTGTGGCATCCACTTTTTGATTAATATTTTGTCACTTCATTATAATAATTGTTTAGCACGTGTATTTAACACTTGACGTTATATAAAAACCTTGAAATAAATTTCTCCAATAATTCGCGATGCATGTGTCGAGTACACATAAATGCTTTCAGCTCTATCAATTGGTAGCTCAATGTGCAAGTTTAAACTCCCAAAGGCCCCTACATAAAACAAAAACGTTAGTACTTGAAACACCCCAAACCAATAAAGAAAGAAACACATGGAGTTAAAGATCAATAAATTGAAGAAGACGGGATACTTAATTGCACTAAGTGCAATCCCAAATTTAGGAGGAGAGATTAAATAATAAAATATTGTTCATCTTTTAATTAGCAATTACAAAATTCCTTCTTTTTTTTTTTGGCCGTTTGATCAGAAAAAAAGTGTATGCAAATCAAAAGTAATTGACAGTTGAGTTGGTTGAAAATTAATGGCACATTGATCCTAGTCCCTATATTTCCCTCTTTTGTCTTATTTTCTGTTTTTTACTACTTTGTATTTATTGATATTTATTTCAAAATGTATTGATAGGTGCCTCCATTCTTTTTTTGGATTTATGATCAAGGCGACTACTCTTACAAACTGTTGGCTTGTACACTTATAGTTGTATTAGAAATAAATATTTCTAACAATTTATGAACCTCGTCTTAAAAGTTTGATGAAATATTGAAAGAATCATATTCAATGCCGCAAAATAATATCGACCTAAAAATTAAAATAAATTTAATTTTGATCCAATTTTTCAAAGGGAGGACTATTAGAAAGTGTGCAGTTCAACCACCCAAATTAAGATAGATTTCTGAATTGGTGTAAGAAGTCCAACGGAGTTAGTTATATGTTCTTAAAGTGATGCATGTGGATACTGTATGAGAAATTAAGAATCTAAAAGTCTAGCATGTTGTTATTGAGAGGGAATTATGTTCTAGGGGTTAGACTAATCACCAAAAGAATGAAATTAGTTTTATAGCAGTGGTGATCGCATTACCTTAGCTTCCGTGTACCTAAATAATTTTACGAGGTTTCTACTATCTCCAATCAACACATTGAGCTCTAACAATCACAATTTAGACATATAATAGAAACTACTTAATATTTCTTGTTCCTATTGAGATTTGTAGACATATAATAAAAACTACTTAATATTTCTTGCTCCTATTGAGATTTGAACTAATTATGATCTGGCATCATTTTCACTCACTTGATCGATTAATATATCTCGCCCGTGAGTGCAAACTACAATTTGAACCATATTATCACGAAGACAGTCGTAGGCCAATTTATATATTCCTACTCTCCTTTAATTATGTTAGACAGAGGCAGATTTAGGATTAAATTGTAGGGGTTCAACATCTTATATTTTTAGCACTAAACCATTATATTTCTAAAGTTATGAGTTCATATCTACTATTTATTGTAATTTTAGTAAATTTTTATACATAAATTTATCACCCAAGTGAAAGCTTGGGGTTCAATTGAACCCCAAATTATAGTGTTCCATCCGCCTCTGATGTTAGAGGTGATAAAATTTGGCAATGAAAAGAGCAGTCATCTAATCAGTTTAAGTTTGGGTGAGTTAATAACAAAGGCAGATGCACAACGTTGGTATCGGGTTCGTCTGAACCCAGTACATTTGATGTGAAATATAAATTTACATGCAAAAGCAAAATTCATAAATGCAACAAATAGTAGATATGAACATTTAACTTTAAAAGTATAATGAGTTCAATGCTAAGAACTTTAAAGGTTGAACCCATAAAACTTAAATTATAGATTCACTTGTAGTTAATACCCGCATATCTATTAACTCAGTTAATTTTTATCTGCCCAAATTCATTCCACCTAACTGATCTTAGCTAATATGTAAATGAAATTGACTCATGAGAGACCTTATTAATATATTTAAATAATTTTTAATTTGATATATGTTATATATATAACTATAATAATGAAGAAAAAAAATATTATTAATTTTGTTTGGTAATTAAAACAAATTATATAAAAAGAAATCGGTAAAAATTAGATGGATTGAGCTATGACCCGTTATTTAACAATCTTGACCCAATTCATTTCAGCACAACTAATGTTTGGGCAGCTAGGTTTATGCCAATCATTTATTTAGCTCACTTTGATATGACTAAATTCGCTCAAATAGTCCATTTGCCAACCTCTAATTACGTGGGGAGGGAGTTGTGTGGCGTGGGTTTGGGGGGGGGGGGGTGACAATCGGATTTAGGGTTTATCCTAGTCATGGTGTAAAGTGTATCATGGTAGGGTTGGACCTTGGTTGCAGGCCATGCCCTATAATGAAGTAGACCTGCCCATAAATTATGGCTTGATTGACTGTACAGTACTCCATGAACTGCACTAGAAATGTGGTGGTTGGGGGTAGCCCAAGATAAGACCTCGAGCTAGCCACAATGACACATGAGTGGTTAAACTATTTAACTACCCCTCTTACTTGATTTTATTGGAGTAAAATACACATTGTTACTATTTAGTACATGTTAATAGTACGTGAAAATTTGTATACGTTAGAAGTTTAATTTTCTTGCACGTTCTATAGAAATGCTTCATATAACATGTAGAAGTTTGTTCATTTCTATTTATATCTAGCGTGCTCTCAATTAAGAGTTTAATACAACTTTAAATTATTTGCGAAAGAGATGCTCATTTCTATTTGTTCTAATAACAATCTTTGATTGAGTGTATTAACCGTAGAGACACGGAGCGGGTGTAATTTTCGAACAAAATTATTCAAAGTCAATGAAATCTATATGAAGGCTCTTAGGAAAATTTTAATATGTCTAGGTTAAGTTTAAATTATGCAACTTTTTCTGATTTCAGATAAACAACTCTGAAGTGATTAATTTAAAAATTAAATGTACCTAATCTTTGCTTATTCGCTTTCATTTTTTTTTTTGTTTTCTTTTAAGAGATACATGACAAATTATTCAATTGTGATTTAGAAAATCATATAATTTAATAGGTAAAATAATATTCTCTCCCCCTCCCTTCCACCCCAACAAAAAAGAAAAGAAGAGAAAAGATCTTCTAAAGTCCCTCCGAAGTAAAATCATGAGATTTGAAGTTCTTCCATGGAAACCCCATAAAGTCCAAAAGCTTAAAAAAAAAAAAAATCCCATTTAAACATGATTAATTAAGAAGTCTGGATTTCAAAATCCATTAACTTTGACTGATGAAAAGGAGGAATAATTAAAATTTTGCCCTAATCAAGCTCCATTTTATTATTTCTATTAAATGGACTAATAAGAAGCACATTGATCTGATTTGATAGAAGTTAATTAAGGAGTGATTATGCCCCATCTCTTGGGATAGACAACAGAAAGGGGACAATTAGTTCAATTAAACTAACTTTATTGTCAACCTTTGTATTAGTTGAAACGAGCAATCCATCCACAATAAAGAAAAAACTAAAAAGAAAAAGCCAAACAAAAGTAAAGAGTTTGACCAATCAATTCTCTCTCTCTTTCTTTTTCACACTCTTTTTCTTGGGTTTAGTAATTTGGTGCGTGATTAGCGGCCATGGTAATTGGAAGTCCACTATTTATTTTAATTAATTATTTAAAAAGTTGAAATTATATCTCTACTAAAATTGGAAATGTTATTATTTGGACAAAAGATCCAATTAGTAATGTCTCAAAGTCTTGTGTTCTTTAGATAATTCTAAAAGAGGAGTCAATCCAGGAGATAATATCGGAGAAATTAGCGTAATTTCATTTTCATGTATTCATATATATAAGCTCCACCTTCATCTTTGATAATTCTTCTTAGCCCGCCCCAACCCTAAAGACATCAAAGAGGAAAATAAACAATCTTTTTTAAAAGTACTCTAGTAAAATAATTTTTCCATTTTCTGGTATTATGTGTTACCTTGAATATGAAGCATTAACATATATTAATTCGAATCAAGTGTCTAATTAGACATGCATTCATAGACAAATTAAAACTTTGGTTTATTTGTAATTATATCCTTTTGTAATAGTATATACTACATCACTGAGTTACCACTTACTCCTAATTGTTTTACTTACCATTAAGTTTTCCACTGAATATTTTATTTCATGTGGGATAACAAGTGTTTAAAAAGGCCTCTTGCTTTGTTTGTTCCATCGCTGTGAGGATGACTTGCTCTCATTAATTGGATATTTGAAATAGAACATTTGTTCTTGTTTTCGTTTATTGTTATTATAAAGAAGAGTTTTTCTTAACTCTTTTTTTTTTTTTTTTTAATTCTTTTCTCTTCTCAATCAATTACCACTAATAACGGAGTCAAATTGACATTTAGTTAATTTTGGAAGACGAATTCCTATTTCTTTTATATTTAGAGAAATAAGTGTTGGAGTAAACATATTTGGGCAAGATAGGAACGATAATGGAAAGAAACAGGATCATATGAACATCACATTCGACAAATGGAAATGGCCTCAAATTCAAAAAAAGTGCGCCACAATACGAAATGACATATTGACAATGAAAGCAAGTCTATTTCACTACCACCAATGGTTACGATGGGACGAAGAACATCCTTCCATTTTAATTAAAAATTTCGTGTTCGAGCTTGATGTATATGGGAAAAAAATTGGTAGGAAATGTGTCTATTCGACGTGAATCCGAATTAGTTGGAGTCCCAATACAGATAACCAACCCCGGTGAGAAACTATAAAAGAAACAAAGAAAGTCTATTTCACTATTTAAGAGCATGTGCATTTCGTCTTAATTCAACAGAAACTCACATGCAGGGTCACTATTGGAGGTTCACATTTCCTTCACTGGAATGGAAAGTATGGTATCCATACAAAATAAGTTGGAAGTTTGTTGAATTGTTGGTTCCCTTCAACTAATTAACGTTTACCTGTTGCACTTGTAGCTGTCTACTACAACATTTTCTATTACAAGGAAGAAAACCGTGTTACATTATCCTTGATTAATAGGATGCATACTTCTAATTATGGGTATAAGGGCATCCAAAGACATTTACAAAGGACTCGAACCAATTTACTATTGCTTCAAGGTTTTTGGGTTAGATGCTCAACTAAAGCAAATCTTTGATAAAACTGTTATGAAACATGTATGTTCATTAGGGCTCAGTTAAGTTACATAAGGTCCCACGCCAGATTACAAGGGCATCCAAAAGAATTTATAAAAGTCTTGGGGTTCTAAATTGAATGCTCAAACTTCTTGTACTTATCAATCATATCCTCTCAGTATGGCCTTAATAGAGACATGATGCTTCCTTGAGAAAATATAGTATAGTACTACCAAAATGCAACAATCTTCTTAAGCCACTTCAATCAAAATTGAGCTTAAGTGCTTTTTTTTTTTTTCCTCCACCAAAGCACCTATTTCAAACATGAAAGTTGAAATTGCTAGTTTAACCAATTCACCAGTCACTGAATTAGTTCCATCCATAACTTTTACTATTAACAGCACTAGAAATAAATCATTTCTCGCGGTTCGATTTATTTAGCAATTTGTTAAGATGATCATTGAGTTCAATCCCAAACTTCATTCTACCTAAAGCATACAACTGTTGCTTTGAACATTGTGTCTGAAGCAAGAAGAAAAAAAGAAAAAAAAGTAGCATTTATCCAATATATAAGCAGTTCTTTTTTGCAGATATATACTTCCTATTTACTAACTTGAGATAATTTCTTGACCAAATCTTTGTTAGAAAATATCAAGGGAAACATATATTCCCAATTTAGGATTGAAGAAAACAAAACTAGGAACAACCTTATCACAAACAAGCTCCAAATTCAAGAATCTGACCCATCAATTGGAAAAGGGTTCCATAACAGAAGAGAGAACAACAAGAGATTAGGCACAATAAATGGAATCAAAGGGTGAACATCACTCCCAAAGTGTCTCCTTTTGAACCTTTTCCTCACATATTGTCTCCTCTCTTCATCTCCCCACTGAGCTTCCTCTATCCCTTTGGCCAGTACCAGTGGTGGGGGTTGTTGATATGGGCATTTGGACCTCCATGAAGTTTCAGGTGCCCCAAGTCTTGAAACCCTTTTCAGGAAAACTGAGAAAGCCCATTTCAGATACACTGAAGGGAAAGTGTTGGTGGAAGATTTGGTGCATAGAATTGGTGGATAGTCCCAGTTGAGATAACATGGGACTTGGCTAGAAATGAAGATTTGGGAATCAAATGTTGGTTTAGTTGTGGGATTGGTTATGATGTGTGTTAATGCTTGGATTCTTTGATCCCATGTTGTGTCTTCCATTTTTTGGTTATCATTCTTTTTTCTTGTTGAGAAGTTATCCTTAGCTGGGTTATCTGGCTAACTAGGATGAGGATTTGGAATGTGGGGAGAAGCTGGTGTTGCTTTTGGCATAATTTCAGTTTGACCCCTACTGTTTTGAATATTGCAAATTGTCCCCCCTTCATTTTTTTGTGTGGAATGTTCTTCAAAGGCACTGGTCTTTAATTTTTGCGGAATGAAATCTTTAAATTGTTTTTCCCTGTTACAATGAGCAAACGCAAACTATTAACTTCATGGGTTTATTTTCAATTTTGATCATTAGTAAAAAACTTGTTTTAGCTCGAAACTCCCGATTTAAATATTAAAAAATAAAATCGCTTGAGCTAGAAGTTTGTAGCAAAATTAGGCCTATTTAGGAAGAAGTAAGTTAAACTTTTACCCAAAATTTGGCCTTAATGCAAATCTCTGCCTTACGGACTAACTTTTGCCCAAAATTAAACCTATTCAAGCAAAAATTAGACCTTAAGGCAAAAGTTTGTAAAATTCCAACTAAGTAAAAAAAAAAACAAAAAAAAACATTGCCATAAGGCAGAGTTTTGCAAATTTCAGTTGACCCTACTGAATCCAAACTACCATTTTTTTTGCGATTTTTTTTAATTATTTTTGAATTGTTTTTTAAGACGGAGTTAAAATCCAAACAAAGAACGAAAATTTTTAGCAAAAGATAAAAATTGAAGACCACCAATTTGAGGAACAAAAATTAAAGACCAGTGCCTTTGAAGGGCAATCGTGCAAATGACCCAAAATAATTCAGGTCTGTTAAGGAATTTTAAATCGGGATTGGAACTGTCTAATCATACTAATCAAGATTTAATTTTGTAATTTCAGGAAAATAAAGAAAAATACCACTAAAAACGTTACACTAGAAAGACAACTACAATTTTGTAAGAGAAAAGCTAGAACGTACGGTTTCATCTCCAATCAATGATTTTCAACCATTTAACTTCTCTGAAAAAAATTACTTGCTGTATAATTTCCCAATCTAACATCCTGAAAGCATTCAGCTCATGCGTTGGAATCAACAATTCATTTGGAAAAGATTGTCATATAATCTTCATACGGAAGAGCAAATAAACAGAGCACCAGAAGATACGTACTTTTATTTTTCTAAATTTTTGGTTCATATACTTGGAAGATTCACGGAAAATTATTACAGCCAGCAGTTTTCTTGAGATAACAAATCAGCAGTTACATTCGCGGAACCTGGTACTTAGTTGCTGACAACTAAGCTATGATGCTTTTCACACCCATCGTTTAACAACTACCATCAAGAACCCATGAGGTGAAATTTGTTGACATGATTATCTACAGTGTACAAGAGATCAAAAATTTCACGTGGTGATCACTTGCTTCTTTTCATGCATAATTCCTGGATGTCATGTGCTAATGGTTTGGTAAACCAATCATTGCTTTAAGGGGAATCCTACCCAATCTCAGATAGGTTCTCGACCTTCAAGATTTTCTTAGAAGAAATAGCATAAACACTATTCTCAACTGCAATCTTGGTACAATTTTTCACCAGTTTGAATATCTGCTTAGCTAAAGTATGAGAAGAGAAGCATGAATACACTTAAAATTGGAAAGACGATCAGAACTGAGGCCTGCCAAAAGCAGATTTCCATAAACAAGGACATTAGGGAAATCATATATTGACATGCAAAGATAAATAAAATTCACAAAACTCAACAGTATCAAGATTCTTACCACTAAGAACACCACTTCTTCATTAGCTAAAGCCGCGGGAAATTCATTCCTTTCTATCTCCTGCTTTACAAAGCTTTGCAACTGCATAGTACATAAGTTGTTAGAAGTTCATATCATTGTTCTGAGGATGTACATCCAATATGTATATACAATCTTACCCTAAAAGTACAGAAGAATTCAAAAATTGTTTCAGACCCTATTTCAAACGTACTCCAGTTTCCAACTTTTTTGATAATGATACTCCAGTTACCAAGTTAAATTTCAAACACAAATATTTATTCTGATATTGCTCATTCAAGAGGAAGAACAACTAAACGTTAGACATATGAAACAACCGATGTACAATATGACCTCATAAAGTGATTAACGAGCTAAAGACCACTAATTAATCCCAACCTCCTCATTAAGGAAATTTGAGTACCTCGTAATGGTATTGTCTAGCAGACGAAAAGGTCCTCCGCAAGTGATGCAAAGCTTGAGACCAGTAGGAATTAGGATCAGCCATACTGTATGATCCATATGGATGCAGAATTCCCTTCAACGTTTCGAGTTGGTGGCCGAAAAGGTTTTTGATGAACTGGAGATCACAAGAGTGTTAGTTCTCTTCAAAGAAAATGTCAAGAGTGATCATGGCAATATCTATATACGATGTTCCTAAAGGAGTTGGCAAGCTAGGAAAATTTTAGGACTTCAAGTACCTTGACAAATGGACATTTACTGAACCTTAGTTGTCTTTTGACCTTCAGGGTTCTCACCTGACATTTAACGTTCTGATTTAGCTTTGGCTGCAATTTTATTATAGTTCTAATGGTAAATTCAAGCCAAGGTGTAAACAAAAAGATACCTCTGCCATTTGAACAGCTTGTTCAAGTCGTTGTATCTGAATCCATTTTTCAGATACAATTTCAGCCATCTATCAACCAAGTTAAAAGTTCATCAATGAAAGATTGCAGAATATCATAATACTCAAACGGAAATCTTTTTGCCACATCTCTTGCCTAAAAAGAAACGCATCAGGTCATTGCCTTTTGATTTCTTCAAAAAAGAGTAGGTGAAGGAAAACCTTTTAAGAGGACCAAAGTACACTTGTGCTCTTCTACCATTTCTTTTTCTTTGAACACTATAAATTTCCTTCATTATCATATAGAGTATATTGATAGTCACAACAATAGCAATTTTCCAAATCCAAGAAAGATGTTATTGCTGTTGACATCTTGTTATCCGTTAGGTCCTATTTCTGTCTCCTATGCATGAAATAACATCATTTCTTCACCCCACAGTTTTGGTCTAGCGGTGAGAGCGCAACGCGCATGATGTCCGAGTTAGGTGTGTCTCAGGGGTTCGAACCATGCCGTGGACAAAAGTCTAGTATTTACGTGGAGAAGGGTAAAGGGGCAGGCCCATTATCCACCGAGTTTCGAACTGTGCTCCATGGGCCTCGGGGATTTCTAGGACAAAAAAAAAAAGATCATTTCTTCTACTGAATAGAAATCTTAAGCGTCGGGTTACCTAGTAAACAATAAAGACGTTTCAAAACACTTCTACAGAAATCTCATTCTCAGGATGATGAAAGAATACCCAACATTATAACATAAATTACTTTCTTCCACTTGACCTGCACTAGAGAAATATTAATTGCTGAAATTGTTTACTCATGGCTTTTGCAAACCTACCTTTTCGACTTGAGAGGTAAGAACTTCTAATCTTTTCTCAGCATCTTGAGCTTTGAACTCCAATTTATGAATCTCGAAGTTGTTTTTTCTTGCCGCATCCCAAAGGAGTTGTACCTACTCAATTCCTTCATTTTTATAAGATGAGAAACTGTATGGTAAAGAAAAAGCTGAGATAACGTGGCAATCATACCTCTTCTTCTAGAGCACTAATCCTTGATGAGTGATGCTGAAGAAAAGGAAAAGATAGCATTTATGAGGAATGGATGTGTATCATTTTTTTCTATTTTCTCATATTGATGCGAATTTCACTCAGATTGTATCAATTATAGACGCTCTAGCACGACCCGTGAAGGCATTACCATTTACCTACTGTCAACAAATGTAAATGGACCACTACATGTCAACCTATTGTACCTCAACATATTTAGATCCTACTCGTAATAACACAAGATCTAACTCAGATATTAGCAGGCATGAGAAACTGGAAACTAGCCAGAAACAAACCTGCAATTTGGACAAAGCGGTTGTAAGATTGTCAATTTCTATACTAATCTCCTCTATTTTCTTCTCAGTTTCCCTGATGTATTGGCTTTTAGCATTTAAATTTGGAATTCCTTCATCAAGGATGGATTCTGCAACCAAATACACCAATGTAAAAATTTACAGAACCCAGTAGAATAATAGCAGGCGAAGACATAGTATACTTCTCATGAAAAAAGCTACGGAATAGATATCTTTATCTAATGCATAAGAAGACCTAGAACTGCATGGTATAAAGGACTCATTGTATGATATCACAGAATTCTGAAAAGCACATATTATGAAGTGGATAGAGATAGGTAGGATCATCAGGACACAAGCATAAGAAAGAACACGGCCCCTGCACTCATGCTGGAAACTCCACTAAGGAAAGTTGCTATTTAAAAGGAAAAGGAGAAAGAAAAGAAATAACATTCTTCAACGCACATATTCAATACAATGTCCCCATAAGACTTCTTAGCAACAACAACAACATAGCAGTGTAATCCCACAAAGTGGGGTCTAGGGAGGGTAGTGTGTACACAGACCTTACCCCTACCTTGGGAGGTAGAGACAATAAGACTTCTTAGCATTACACAATTTTTTACGGTAACAGGACAAAACATATTACCCAATTTCAACTGAGATATGACTAATACCAAGTTATTAAATCTTTATACATGTTACTTTCTTGCTGGTGTCTTATGTATTATGACAAGCTTATAATCACATATTCCAGTCATACAAGATAACCCAATCAAAATCTTTCCCAACTGATCAATAGTTAAGAATAAGGATCCTGGCTACAAAATGAAGTACTCATATCAACCGGCTTATAATGAAACATTTACTGAAGCCCTCGTAATCCGTCAGTAGAATGATTATTCTGGATTCTTCCTTCTTCTAACAATAAACCTATGCATAGCAGTCAGTTCAATCTAAAATCACGAATCCAAAAGTCAGTAATAGCTAGAGTCAAATTCGGACTAAATACAATCTTCTGACTCACTGCAGCTGCTCGCAGTTAGAACTGTCCACTCCAAGTTATCTATCCCAATATCAAATACAATACCACAATTCTTCGTTCAAGTCTAAATTCACTTCTCTCGCTTTCTCTCTTTGCGTGTAAATGCAGTTTAGTGCATGTGTCCACCATAGGGGCAGAGACATTAAAGCTACAGGTTCGGCAGAAGCCAGTAGCTTTAGGTTAAACGTTGTATTTGTATTAAGAAAATCAATTAATATGTATAAATAATCCATCCAGAATCCAGTAAGCAAAAAAGAAATTGTAGTCTAGAGCCCATAAACTAAAAATCCTGGCTCCGTCTCTCGTCTGCCGTGCGCTCTGTGTGTAATTACATCTAAATGCAGTTTTTCTCTGTGTGCGTGCGTGTCATCCGTGGGCGTAATTACATGGATGTGCAGTTTTTGTGTCCGTGAGTATTGTGTGTATCATGAGTAATTACATGTAAATGCAATTTTATTTTGTGTGTAATTATACTAAGTTGGAAAATTTTGATGAGTGATGAGGAATAAAGAAACAAACCTAATCGAGCGATTTTGATGTTCGCTTCTTGCAATTCAGACATCAGCCAATTCTGAGATTCGATCGGTGCCGCAGTGGAAGCAATGAGAGAGGAGGAGAGAGCAGTAAATGTAGCGGCAATCAAAATTAAGCACATGGCTATCTCCATTTTTGTTTTCCTATTCAATGCTGACAAGCTGCTGCTAATATAGGAATGCCGTTTACTCTTGCGCTTTGCTTACTAAAACACATCTTGGCAAAGAAAAAAATAAATGCTAGAAGACTTTCTAATAATAGACAAAAAAGTACTATAAGAAGTTAAATCTATGTGGTTATACGCCAATGGTTGCCTCCAATTTTACCCGATAATTTTGACATGAACTTGGGACCTTTTTTTACCCTTTCATTTAACTTACTCAAGACTGAGATGAGTTATTAGTGAAGTACAGGTTAAATGTCAAGTAAGTGAGAACACTAATAGTCCCTCTGATGAGTGAAATAGAACCTACCTAGATTCTCCTTTTTATCTGCTATCTATCATTCAAATGCTTACTACTTATATGCACACAAAAAAATTGTATTCAATTAATAGATCAATGAATTGTTTCAAAATAAATTCATTTCTTGCCACAACTTATCATATCAACTCTTTTTCCACATCATATCAAGTTAGTGTTCTTTATAATGAGATTTAATGGGTAAAAAGCAAGAAGTTTATAGGTTATGTAGCTCATAGTTTAAATGGTTAATAGCACGTTTGTCTCACCTATTGATATGATGTGGAAAAAGAGTTGTGGCAAGAAATGAATTTATGATAAGTTGTGGCAAGAAATTGATAAATTTTAATTTTAGTTTTTTGAGATATATGAGTAAGCACATTTTAACCTTTAATTACTTAAAATGTGCATTTTGATCCGTTGCATGTGATGTTCACAAACTTTTAGAATGATTAACCGTTCCACCATTTAACTGCCCATTTATTATATTATGTTTATATAGTTACTCCATACTTGAAGATCATATGCTTTTGAAAAAAAGACCAAATATAACGTTTCCTACGTAAAGAGAGCAACATACGTTTTATTCGATTGAAGGTTAAATATATTGGATCATATATCACAAGAACCATGATCAAAATCTACCCATAACTATCACAGTTGACAGCTTTCTAAACCCAAAAGACGTTTGAACTTCATATTAATGGCTTGCATAGCATAAAACTTAAATTGTCATCGGTTTCCATTCTTGTTTTTAATTAAGTAGGTTCTTGTAATTTATCTCCATGTGTAATGGTGGACGTTGCTATGAGCCATGTACATGAGATTCTATGTGATTCAAGATCCTGCTGTAGTGGACTTTGCATACCACAAGTTAATATAAAATACACTGGGTAGCCCTTGGTCAAAATTACCATGTTACATATTCACATCAGCATTCAGAAAAGAGATATAGATGAAGAGCTCCCTTAGAATGATTCTTGCTGTCATTGCTTCTTCATCGTCAAATCAGGAATACGCGGTTAACATTACTGCACAAACCATGTTAGTACTGCGTGAAATGTGTGGCATGTTGGCATAGGTTTCAAATCAAAAGGGGCATTTACAGGGTTCGATGCCCCAACTCTGCTCTGCATATTCTTCTATCGTTCTATCGCTGCTGAATTTCCCAGAACCAGCAGTAGAGAGTATGCTCATTTCGGTCCACTTTTCTTGATCAACAAACGCTCTATCAGCAGCCGCCTGTCATCATAAACTGTCAGTTTCGAACTGAACATTTGTAACAGAAATAGTTGCACTAACAGTTTGGTTTAAACATTACCTGAGCCTCTAAATAACTAGCAAAATCATATCCCAGGAGATAAAAGTCTCCACCATCCTCTACAGTGTCGCATAGTGACTTGAAGTAGTCTTTGAAGCCAAAGTAACCATCCCGGACCATCCTACATATATAGTACAACGAACTGAGCTAAAACCTCTAAAAAAAAATAACTCTTTTAAGCTATTCTCAGGAATCTTAACACAGTGCGTTCCACTAACAATGATCATTCTCCAATAAGCCTCATCCTATAACTAATAATCTCGCGGAGTAAGCTGATCAGGGTAATCACATTCTAGCTGGCAACTGGAAGCTACTTTTATTTCCCTTTTTTTTTCCTTTCTATTATTTTTCATTTTTCACAAGTTGCTTTTGCAGTTTTGTAAAGAAAACGTGAGTTATGTCAGCAGGAAAGCTTCAACCACAGAGCTGATATTACTATGACAACAGTACTTTCCTTCTGACTTCTTTATGTTGTTTGCTTATACTAATTATCTACGACAGTCGAAAACCTGTAAAATAGGCAGGCATATTGGAAGTTATGGTACTATAGGTCCATTTAACAGCTGTTTACTCTGACCTGGCATTCCCCAAAACATAGAGGAAAACTTTTCTGCCACCCTTATCATACATTATCCTTATAAGAGAGAAACAAACACATTCCGTTGTCTAAAATAAAGTGCTACACAGAAGACAAAGAAAATGGAATAGAGAGCATAGTGAACTGTCATTTAATATGCAACATCATTCACATAGAAAGCTTTAACTAATACTCATTAGATGTATTTCTAACTAAGGTTGCATGTCAACAATGAACACTCATGCTTACAGCAGTGGGAAGCCACTTAACTGCAAACTGCGTCGCAATTGCAAATAGGATAGGAAATACTTCAGATGGAATACGAACTCTATTGTCAGGACAAATCTCCAAGAACCTTGGAGGCAAAGCAATGGCTTTAATACTCATCTCTTCTCCCAAGTACCAACTCATTTATGTTAATGGAAAGTCGAGAAATTATAAATGGGGATGAGTGATATCACATCATAAAGACAATTGGTGTGACAAAACGATGCTTCCATCAGCTTTGACAATCACACCAGTGAATAAGACATGGTATAGACGATCTTGGCGGGGAAAAAAACAAAAAATAATGTGATTGTCAGAGAGAGAGAGAGATAGAAAAGACCATATCTAATGATTATCTAGACTACTGCCAAGTTCCTATGGCACCCAACAGAAACGAAAAACCTACAAACGGCAGATTGTTCATTGGGGACAGTCTGACAGATACAGAGCATAGACCGTAAAGGCCAAGGGAAAGATTGCTTAAACTACACCTCATACCTTACAACTCGTGCAAATTGAAGTGAACCTTTGAGGGTGGTTCCTTTTTCTCGCAATGCTGGAACGTCATCCACCTTTGCACCAAAAAGAAACTGGAGAAGAAAAAGCAAAAGAGAAGAAGAAAATAAAGACATCAAACAAGAAAACGGAGTCAATTAAGGGGATCATATCTGTCAACACTTGTTCTCTTTTTCCTATATTGTTTTATCAGCATTTACATGTGTCTGCTGTCACTACTCAGTCAATCGCTCCATCATTTGAAAGTATTCAAAAAGTAGAAACCTGGAAAAGAAGCCTAAGCCAATCTCAAATGGACTAACAAAAAAAAAATAAATGAAATAAAAAACAAAACAAAGTAACCCAGGGCATAGATCAGCCAAAGAATTTTTATCTAACATGTGATGTCTATACATGAAGTTTCAGCGCGGTTGCTAGATGTAGATTTTATCCTTCTAACCAAAATGTGAACACTTGCAGTTATCATCAAAAAGTGAAATGGAGGCTGTAGAAGCATCCTAACACTATTTACCATGTTTGCTGCCCCTATTTCTTCAGCAATTTCAACTGCTGAGCCATCTGCAGTTGCTAATAATAAACAACCGTTCATCAAAAATTTCATACATCCAGTTCCAGATGCCTCATGTCCAGCAGTACTGCATCATATATACATGATTTTTATGCATTGTTAGCACACATTGTACATGAAATATTCCTGGTACACCAAGTTTTGCAGGTAACTGCGAAATACTGGAGTTATAGATACTAGTTAAAGCAAGCAATGACTTTCATTATGAAACAAAGAAGCAGTCAACGTGAAGTTTACTATCCAAAGAGTAAGTATGTGATTTATCCTACTTAGAAAACAATAGATGTTATCAGGTAAGACAGTGTGTTATAATTGACAATTGCACCTGTTAAAAGATAAGAAAACGAAAGAGAATGCACTGGCTAAACACTGACCTTAGGTGCTGTGAAAGATCACTTCCTGGAATTACTAGTTCGGCAACAGAGACATTATAATCAGGAATGAAAACCTGGAACGACAGGACGAGTTCATTTCTATTAAGTCCTATCTATCTATAATGACAGCAGAAAAATGGAAGTACAGAAGTTCTGACTACAACATTTATACCAACGGTCCAGGAACAGTGCACGTAAACAGTTAATAGTAGGGGATGGGGAAAAGAAAGCAAGAATGACATATAAAGTGAACTCGGAGAACTTTTTAGATCAATGACATGAAGTCTGTGAAACCTAACAATTTCAAAATTCTGCAGCCAAATGGTAGAATTCTTTTCAATAACTTTCGTCAAAAATTTCCAATTAGGGCTGACTCTAGAATGAACACATCATTTCAGGAAAAGAGTTTATGTTACGGATTGTTAGGGCCTAAAAAGTAATGCTTAGAACCTGCTTGCTATTCTCTTCCCTTCTGTTTTCTTTTATAATTTCCTTTCATCATCACATGTTGTATTTTCAGAAATAGATGAAGTTTCTGAATGGACATTCACCAACTTTCAAAGAGCAAAGAATGGACTATGGTTTCACTTTTGGTTTCACTTTCACATAAACATGATGAGACCATACTCGATTGAGGATTAAAGCAAATAAATCAAAATCATTGTCCTACCACTTTCAGGAGATCCCCAATATCAGGATCGCTGTTAACTTTATCAGCCACCGCATGACAAAGTTTGATGATCTTCTTTGCAACTTCATAACCAGGGGCAGCTTTCCCACCAATTATACATACACGAGGTACAACTCTCCGCTTGTCACTTTCATCCATATTCTTCAAAAAAATAATGACAGTATAATGTATTAGGGAGATGGTTCGTAGAGTACAGTTCAGTAGAAACTTTTTTGAGAAATAGTACAGTTCAACAGAAATTGGTGAAGGAAAATATGGAACTAATGGAGCTTCTCCGAGAAATTAAATGATACTTAAATAGGCATAGCCATATTCTGAATAAACAAGGTAAGTTAGGTATTTTATGTCTCAGCAAAAGTGATTTTGGAGCATCCATGATATTCTACTGAAGAAATGACGAAAAGAAAAGAAGTTAAATAATATCAGGCCACTGGACAAAAACAAAGATTCAATGGGAAAGAAGAAGAAAAAGTTTAGCTAACACAACTGTTTCTATTAGTCTTGATATTTTTTCCAGCTGGTGGTGAAATCATGTGGTCTGTTCTATTTTCGAAAATGACTTATTTCTATTCTCGTTCACAACTAAACTTTGTTTGTGTGGCCTGGTGTTTGGCCTTGCACATAAGCATATAAGTCAATGGCAAATACCCATGGCTTGATTTTATTTTATTTTTCTCCTTTTTTACCCATGGCTTGATTCAATATAACATCTGAACCAGTGTTGGCAAAAAATAGATGTCTTTAGGTTCAAAGATTCAGACTTTGAACTCCAAAAAGAAAAGAAAATGTTGGTGATACATAACCAGGCAGATTTTTTTTTTTTTTCCTGGCACCTTTTAAGCCACTTCATATTACCAAAGCTGGTGATAATTGCATTGCAAACTAGTCTAGAAAGTTGTTATTATGTGGTTATTTATCCACTAGACAGTCAGGTTTGGCTTAGGAATATTATTATAAGAAGAAGAAAGGAAAAATACAACATACCTTAATGCAGTCATATCTGTGGATGATACCTACTATGTTGAGCAGTTGTCTTTTGTATTCATGTATTCGTTTTATCTGCACATCGAACATTGCGTCCAAGCTGACCTGTAATATAGGGTTTATTGCTTGGTCAGGCTACAACATACATGTAGGTTGTCTTGCAAAGAAGGAAGTGAAATGGATATGTTCGGAAACCTTCACGCTGGTAAGTGTTTCAATGTACTCAGCAAGCCTCATTTTGTTAACTCTCTTCATCTACAAGTCAGAAGTCAAAATGTATTAGAGACTGCAAAAGCAATAGGCAACTACTCTTTTCAGCATGATATTGCAAAGAAAATCTCATACATTCTTCCATTCGGTGTGTAAATCAGGATCTTTTGCATATTCTCTTAAACCTGCTATGAGGTCAATGTTACGGATCCATGCTTCTGTCCCAAGCCATTTTGAAATGATTGAACACAAGCTAGGATTGCTCACCACTATCCAACGGCGCTGTCATATAACAAATTAAAATTGTGAAGAATGTAGCAGAGTGCTTCAAATTTTCATACCATCATTTTACATGCACACGATGAACTCCAATCAAAAGTTCCTTGTTTATGATGGAAGGAAGATACAGAGTTTTTCTGATTAGATTGAACCTTGTTATTATGCAAGTAGACACTGCCGACTAAAGGCAGTAACGGAAACAGAAGCTTTCGAACATAAAGAACTCCAGAAATTCTTTAAGAATTGCTGTCAAGTCAAAACCTGAGGCAGAAATCTTGAAATTGATAAGAGTCGTTAACAAGCAGTCAATTATGCACCTGAGTTACTCCATTAGTTTTGCACTGAAATTTCTGAGGCCAGAGCTCATAAAAGTCCTGCAACACACAGCAATTACAAAATTATCTCTTTTGGTAAAATCCTTTTCACTTAGCTATTTCTTAGGTAATGAGCAAAAACTAATATGAATAACAGACTTGTAAAATAGAAGCCCTCCAGAGTTGTTTGATTTCATTAAAATGAGATATTATCACCAGTTTCGTGTCCTGTATTATGTATATAATCCCGCATACTTATGTTGCAATCTATGTATCAATTCATACCAAATATAATGTGGAAAAACACTACCTCCATTAGCAAAAGTGCAGAATCAAAATTACCTTAAACACTCTTGTTTTAAGAGTCTCTAGATGCACTCTGGAAACACCATTCACAGTGTGGCAACATGCAAGTGACAGGTTTGCCATCCGAATACTCTGTCCACATGGGGAGCAAAATCAAAATTGGCTATTGCAGAAAAACAAGAAACTAACACTCGGGCCTGTACCCAATTTTTAGATTAGTGAAAATGGCATAATGAAAATGCATCATGGATCGTCAGACGAATGTAGATCATATAAAATCAAGTTGAAAGTGAGAAGTAACAAGCATGAACATCACAAATCTTTCTTCTTCTTTTTTCATCAAATAACCTTTTTTCTGTTTGGCCTCTCTTTCAATCTCTCCCGTCTCCCACCTGTCCACCCTCTCTCCCCTTAGTTAAGCGATATAAACATGAGTTATGTAACACAAGCATCACAGAGTTCAATAGAAAACTACAGCTCCTAGTTTGTGGACGTGGAAATTTGCAGTATTAGTATATCATTGGTACATAATATGGGATTGCCATGGGCCTGAATGGAGCAACATTGTTGATGAGGACTCATATAGCCGACCCCAACTGATTGAGTAGTTCTGGTTGGTATTATTTTACATTATTGGGACATCTGCATGCCACTACTACAGGTTGGTCCAGTTGAAAAACATCAGATTTATTTCTTCTTCTTTTTTAAATCTTAAATAGCAGGAAAACATCAAATTTGATCAACCACTGAAAGCATTAATTAAAACAGAACCGAGATCAAAAGGCTGTCTTCTATACCTTCACAGCACCTTCCTCAATAATTGACATTCGGGAAAGTCTATCATAGTCCTGACCAAAACTCTTTTTTAACTCTTCCATGAGACGATAGTTTATCTCATATATAATCTGGAACAAAAGGTGAATCATTAAATCAGATGAAGAGATGTTTTAACAAAGTAACTTGAAGACAATCAGTCCACAATTAATAAACACATAAAACAAGCTAGCTTTCATGCAAAAAGGATGACATTCTTTATGGCTGAAAGAAAAACCACGACATATTCAAGCACAGACTAAAACACTACTCTGAAATAATATAAGATCTTCTGTAAGAAACAAACCTCCAAATGCCGAGGAAGAACAGTACCCAAAAGATCCACGGGGATTTTCTCAAGCCCTTCAGGTTGTACTGCATGAATGGTGACTGAGAAAATCCTGCAAGCAATATCCCATGCTTTACTCCAATCCAAGTGCTCTTCATCAACAAGCACTCTCATTACCTCAGCAATGGAAATTGATGGATGTGTATCATTTATCTGAAGAGCAACCTGAAAAGAAAACCTCAAAGAATAAATTAGCAGATGCAGCCATGAGTGTATGGCTGTAAAAGAAAAGGCATATGCTTATCTTAAAACAGCATAACCAAGTCAATTGACAAACTTTGCTAAGTCTATGCGGAAAACCTAATTGATTAATAGTAGAGTTCACGCCAAAATTGTCGGTAGCGGAATGAAGAAACAAGTATTTGTTTATCTATGATAAGCAAACTATAAGGAGCATGGCCTGTAGCAAGGTCCACTGACTTGAGCCCATTATTTTATGGATGGCATGACTATATATGCTTATTAGGAACTTCACACATAACAGGCCCCAAAAATGTCAGGTAAATACCTTCTCTGGAAACTCATCAAAGTTTTTATGTAAATCCTTAAACCTCCTTATTATGTCTTGTAGTGATGCTGAAACAAAGAAATACTGTTGCTTCAACCGCAGTTCCTTACCCTGAAGAAAGAACATCAAAGAAAGTTATGGAATATATTGCCCAAAATGGTTGGAGAATACATAAGGACTTTCACATTTTATTTAACCCTTCAAAAAACAGAAATTCAAAAAGATCAAGCACCAAAGCAATTCCAACTCAGTCCAACATAGCATGGGAGCATAACCCAAAGGCTAACCTCCCAAGAACTCTACATTTATTCACTTTGTCAAGACATTATATAGAATGGAGATACCTGGTAAGAACGGTCATCAGGGTACAACACATTACTTATAGTTTCAGCCTTCTGTCTGTTAACAATAGCATTAATATAATCCCCAGTGGTAAAAGACTCCTGCAAGTGATGAAATGGGGACCACGTAGAAGTTAAGAGGTAAATGTAATAAGATTTATTCTCAAAAAACTAAAAGGGTTCTGATATGTGCAATGACAGGTATAAAGTTCACATTTGACAAAAGACGAAAGTGACTAATACCACAAGCCAGTAAGAGAAAAGGAACAAGATTAAATTGAATATGAAGTTCTTCTATCCCCTTTTTCATACGCCCTCCCCCCCCACAACACCAAAAAAAAAAAAACCTCTGTAAATACAGAAGATAAGTCCCTCAAAAGTATATAGATGCCTCCTCTGCAACATCCCCACTAGACCTTGTCAGAAACAATTACTAGACAACATGGTAAAAGATTACCATATCATATTGGTCACTTGGTTTAGCAGCCCACAGTCGAAGGTTGATGGCATTTCGCGTGCCATAACCAGGTATTGGATTATCATAAGCCACTGCCTCAACCTACAAGTAAGAGGCAAAAGAAAAGGCTCAAGGAATAGTATTTCTCCTTCGGCAATATGACATGACAATAAATGTAAAGTTCTCAACCAAAAAAATGACTTACAAAATACAGAAGCACTTACTGATTCTCCAGGTATCCAAATTTTACATTTCTTTCCATTTAAAACTTCCTCTTCAACAGTCCCATAGAACTTGCATAAAAAGCACATTGCTAGTTAGCAACAAGTAAAAGCTTCAATCAAAAAGATTGAAGAAGATAATATCAAATACTCCCCCCGCCAAGAGCTAAAAGAAGAAAAAATTGTTTCATTTGGATAAATTACTGAAAGAGACGGAAAAGTAAATACTTGCAAACCTTCACTGGATATGAGACATGAACACGTTCTATCTCCCAGGGATTCCCAAAGTTCAACCAAAAATCAGGTTGTTCGTGTTGAAAACCATCCACTATGATCTGACGAAATAATCCATATTGATAGCGTAATCCATAACTGAAGATGAAGAGATGTAGAAGATCGTAACTCAGTCGACTTTCTTCAGAAACTTCAAGATGATAAAGGACAAATCCTTGAAGAAAAGCTAGACGCCATTTGTTTCAGACCCTAGAATTTCAATTTTAGACAGGGAACTCCATAAAAGCAGCTCACCAAATTCCGGAGCCCTAAAAGATGTTTTGGTTTCGAAACAATACAGAAACTCTGCTAATAAAAGGAAAAGAAAATGAAAGAACTAAACAAACACTCCGATCTTATCATCACAAGGGCGGCTATCATCTGGATATGAAAATGCAGCCATGGGAAAGGCAGACACGGATTTATTCTGATTGTTTCTATTGTTTAGTATGTCTGGGAAAAGCGGGGGGATTCAAAAGCCAAGGCCGTGATGAAGCGACCAACATCAGAACCAAAGTGACATTTAGACAACAAGAAAAAGGAGCCTAGACAATACCCCCAAGCTGGATAGTCCAAAGTCGCTAGGGAATCCATTTGGCAAGCTGCAAGGCGAGCTAGGCCGCCATTACCAAGGGCAGCATCTCCTTCCTTGAAACAGACGTACGTTAGAAACAAAATCATCAGAGATAAATGTAAATGCAAGTTTCTTCAAAATTAGATTGACTACCAGAATAATTAACAGTGCCTATGGATGAAACATCAACTGACATCCATTAATTGTACAAAGCAAGGCCAGTTAAAGTTGTCCTATGAATTTGGAATCGTTGCATTTTCATATACAGGCATTATCCTATCATGTCCTTTAAATGTTACTCATAAATATTCTAGATTAACTTAAATTCATGAAGAAGTTCAAATAATCCAAAGTAACCACTAAATATACTCAATATATTAGTTTATGACATGTTACAGGCACAAAAAATTGCTAGAGAATCAGAGACAATAAATAAGATTTCTCCTACCTGCTCTGCCAAGACTTCATAGTCAAATCCAAGCTGAGTTAAAGCATCAGCATATTGGTCCTGAATGCCAAGGTTTATGACACTGTTAGTTAGAGAACGACCTGACAGATCCAGTAAAGAAAAAACTTAATTAGACAAAAGTTTCCAAAAAAGAAAACTAAGAATAACTGAATAGCAAATGCGGAGCAGTGTCCCAATTAGATGCAGCAAAAGAAAATGACTTTATGAGCATGTGAATGTCAAGTACCCATAAGAAATTCAAGCGAGAGGAAGTAAATTCTCTTAGGATCTTTCTTCTTAAAATACTGGTGAGTATCATGCCATCTCTCAATAAGTCGATCCCTGACACTATGTGCTAATGCCTGCATTGTGCACTGTTCATTAGTAACAGCTACTAAACAAGGAAGCGTAAAAGATAAAGGATTATTAAACAATAAGCAAAGTCAAAATGAGAAAAATAAGGTCATCGGTCGTTACATAAAAAAGGACTTTTTGTCATTACATGTCGATGTATTTAACTATACAATACAATAAAATTTAAGTAATAATCAAAACAAATGAACTAACTACATGATACAATAAAATAGGTAATGACCATCCAAATAAGCTGTAAGTAATACTCCTTCTGTTTCAAATTGTTTGTCTTACTTAGTCCGTTTAAAAAAGAACGTCTCTTTCCTTTTTGGCAACTCTTTAATTCCAACTTTCCACATAGGATATGTAATACCACAAGATTAAAGGGCATTCTGATACATTCTACATATCTTTAGTTAACAACCACAAAATTCAAATCTTCTTTACTTTCTCAAACTCCGTGCCAAGTCAAAACCAGACAAACAAATTATAACGGAAGGAGTATTATATTTAAACTAACAATACAATACAATACAATACAATACAATACAATACAATACAATACAATAGGTAACAACCATCCAAACAATCTGTAAATAATATGAAATGGAGAGACATTAGTACCTGGTAAGCTTCAAAATCATCAAAATTGAATCTTGATCTAGCAACAGTAAATTCAACATGATCAAGAATATCCTTTTGTAAACTAACTGAATCATTCTTCAAAAACTCATCCATCAACCCAAACATCCTTTCTACTTTCACCTTCCTATCTCCAAATTCCAAATTCACTAACCCATCTTTCCTCACAACCACTCCTCTCCCACTAACCCCCACCAATGGAGACACCTCACCACCATCATCATCACCATCAATAGCTTCCACCAATGCCTCCTTAATCTTCTCCAAATGTTCCAAATTCTCAATCTTTTTACCATTAGAATCACTTACAAAAAACTTCTTAACAAAAAACTCACCTTCAAATTCAACTATAGCCTTCTCAATTCTTAGCCCAAGAACTTTGAACACTTTGGTGATAATTTGGAGTAGCCCAATTTGATTCTTGGCGCGAATTACAAAAAGGGTAGTGTCTAAAGTGGTGTCATTTTGGACATTGATGGTAGAGTTAGAGGTTGTTGTTGTTGTTGTTGTTTCAGTGATGGGTTGGTTAGAAGCACTACTACTTGAGACTAGTTGTAAATGGTTGTTGAAGGAGAGTGAAGTGGGAAAGGGACGGTTGAGATTGAAGATTGAGGGGAATGGGTGGTTGGTTTGAGGTGATCGGACGGCTAGGAGAGGAAGTGAAATGGAAGACATTGTTGAACAAGTTTGGAGGCTCACTGGAACTCGAACTGCATTTTTTATTAGTACAACTGAAAGTATATCATCACGGGAAAAGGTTGACGACTTTTTACTGAAAAATCGAGTAAAGTTTGTTGACTCTGAACTAGGAATATCTGAATATATAAGAGCATATTATATAGTAATAAAAATGGGCACGGAAATGGGGAGTGCACACTACAAAATACAAGAGATAGAGACAAGCATTTCTCTGTTACAGTTTATGTTATACTTTTCGTTTTTTAATAGTTAAATTAAAAAATATTAGATCGTGATTTATACGTAAGCTCTTTAAATCACAATTTATATAATACTTTTGGCTTTCTAATAGTGAAACAAAAAAAAAATTATCATGATTTATACGTAAGCCTTTAAATGTTTTAATGGTTAATTAATAGTGATTTATTATACTTTGTACGTAGTTTCTAAGAACTTACAATCAAAATATTAAAATTTGACTCTCGAAATTTGAATGGTGTCATATAACTTGGAACGGAGGGAGTATGATTCTAGTCCCTGTTTTACATTTGTCATCGTTAAGGGGACAAGAAAGGGTTAACGATATATCAAATCAATAAATTATGATTTATTTATTTTTAATAGATTTGAACTTAGTTATTTTCTTGCTAGGACTCATTTGATTAAATGACTATTTTTTACTTTTTAACCATAAAATTTTTGTGAACTCATACAACTGTCATTCTTTCAATTCTTGGTTCCAACGGTTTCACCCTCATTTAAATTTTAAAGGATGAAATAGCTTTGACATTATGTACCAAAAAATAAAAATAAAATAAAAAGTTACATTTTATAAGTAATGTCAAATGGAACGTAACTTTAGTACAGTCCTCATTTTATCAAATCTTTTATCATGTTCATAAATTATGTCGAATAAAATACTTATTTTGATGCGATCTTCATTCTATATACCTATCTTATTAAATTACCCAATTTATATGATACACTTTTATTTTTATTTTGTCCTGAAAAGAATGATACATTTTTTTATTTAGCAACAATTTAACTTTAAACTTTATCTTTTACGCTTAACGAGATGATCTATAACCACACAATATTTTGACTTATTTTATACCACAAGATTCAAAGTCTTCTTTTATTTCTTAAACTCCATGCCCAGTCAAACTATATCACATAAATTGGACGGAGGGAGTAATACTAATCTGACCATAAGCTCCCGTTTGACCATAGATTTTGAGAACATATTTTGAAGATTTGTTTTCAAATCTTTATTTGGCCATAAAATTTTGGCAGATTTTGAAAACAAATCGTCAAATCCCAATTTATGACTCAAACCTATTTTTGGGCCAAGATCTATGTTTTGGCCTATTCAAAACTTTTAAAAATTATCCCAAACTTCTGTATGTTATAAAAAAAGCTCCATCTACTTAAGACTCAACTAATTCTATCTACCATGCATTTTCCATAAAGTCTATCTACCATGTTTTTATAATTAAAGCAATCTCTTCTATAAAGTGAACGAGCTATTGTAGAAATTTGTTGCGAAGATACCAATTTGAAGGTAATTCGCTAAGATCTGCTAATGTTGCTTGATTTGTATGATTTTTCTTCAAATTTGTTTTGCTTGATTTGTATGAATTTTTCTTTAGATTTGTAAACCTTGTATTGTAATTTGAATTGTAGTAGCTAGTAAGTGTGTTATTAGCAGTTGTTATTAAAATATCATGTTCTACCTAATTTGGGATTAGCAAGTATATATGTTTTGTGTGGTTGGGTATTCTTGATAGTTTTTACAGCTTATGGGTATAAGTAATATTTCATGTTTTTCAAAATAAAAAATGAAATATATTTTGAAAAACTATAGCCAAATACATTTTCAAAACTGGAAAAGCTTCACCCAAATTAAGTTTTTCAAATATTTTCTCGGAATCTAAGGCCAAAAGCTAGCTTAGTGTTGCCAAAAACTGATGCTTTTGTATGGAGATGAGCAGTAGTGATGCAAGGGGTTCTTGAGGAATAC
Organism: Lycium ferocissimum; assembly: GCF_029784015.1. Taxonomy (NCBI): domain Eukaryota; kingdom Viridiplantae; phylum Streptophyta; class Magnoliopsida; order Solanales; family Solanaceae; genus Lycium; species Lycium ferocissimum. The sequence goes on along the minus strand of NC_081343.1, from coordinate 54,248,326 downwards.
ACCAGCCGGTTCACTTCACGTGATTGGGACACTTTCAAGAGAAAAGTAAATCAGTACTGTATTTTTTTTTGTTTATGCGAGAAACAATAAATTATTAAATAATTTAAGTAACTCCACGCTAAGCTCAAAAAGCTACTACGGATATAGAAGAATAAGCTGCTTTGCCGTATTTTTTTAGAGAAATTTCGTTTGCATGTTCATTGAAACTAAAAATAAATACAAGACAAGATATTCGTTGTTTTATATATACAATTTCTTATCAGTTTTACATAATTTTACAAATTAAAGTTTTTCCAAATGAGTCATTCTTATGAACTGCCCTACTCCATTGTTGGAATTTTTTTTGTCGGGAGCTTTCATTCTTCACTTACTACCACGTACCTTGCCATTTCGTGAAAATGGGTTCTTTTTTTTAAACCCTTTTTATGTTTTTGTATAGGTTTACCTTACTTATAAAACACGTACCCGACAAAGTTCATTTCAATGATAAGATTCTTTTATGGTACCCGCATCGGAAGTAGATTATATCCGAATTTATGCTGTGTAGGGTCAGTGACGGATCCAGAATTTTCATTCAGGGGGTTCGAAAAAAATAGAAGTTAAATATAAAAAAATAATGTTGTCAATGGGAATCAAACCTAGGACACTAGAGATAATTTTGAACATCCTGGACCACTTGAACTAACCTTTTGCTTTTATTCAGGGTGTTCAAAAGTTAATATATGTACATAAATACAAAAAAATTATATATATACACACTGTAATTTTTTACCGAGGATCCTCAAGCCTCTTTAAATCCGCCCCTGCTTAGGGCTCATTTCTAGAGAAAATGCTCCCTACCAATGATTTTCCCATACCTAAAGACCTGAGACCTTTGATTAAGGAAAGAGCAGCTCATCCATTGCACCACATCATTTGACGGTATTTCAAGATGAGATCTTTGTATCTTTTGAGATGATTTTCACAATGCTGTCAATTGTTAATTTTTTGTCTAATTAGAAGGAAAATCCTTTAACTATAACAAATTCGAGAGGGTATTAATTAGTGTAAAATTCATCTATTTGTGACACTTTTGGTTTCTCGAAAGTTAATTTGACTAATTTTTAAAGTTAAATTGGATAAAATCTGATTAATTTTTTAAGTTAAATTGGATTAAATTAACTCAATATTTTAAAATAAAATTTTAAATATTAAAAGATTATACGAAAGTACTATAAGTTGCACTCATGTCAATATGATGAAAAAATACATTTTCAAATATTAATTAAAATTTAATTTGAACTCGAAAAGTAAAAGTGTCACATATATTTAACTAAAGAAATACTCCCTCCGGTCTAAATTGATTGAGATTTTAAACTTGAGCCTATGGATTAAGGAATTCATTAATTTCTAAAAATTAAGAGGGATTTTGACTATATACCCTTAATTATGATTGTCTTATCTTTTTAAGTTGATATAGTTATTATAGCGATATAAAAATATATCAAGAGCAAATTTGAAAAAAAAAGACTAAAAACTCTCTTGATTTTTTGAATCAACTTTTAAATGCTAAAACCTTAAGTATTTTGCACCGAATGTACATTACATGGATAATTATCATATTTTATTCCAACGCTTTAATTCATGTAACGCCTAAAGATATGTAAAGTATCAGTGGTAATAAATACGGTTAAAATATCTTTCTGAAAGTAGCGAATTAATTCCCACGTCAAAACAACTGGTGGGCCATTCTAAACTGAAATCTGGAAAGTTCTACATTATTCCCGCTTCTACTACCCTCTATTTTTCCAGACTCATCTCTCTCCTTCTCTTAATAAATTATTATAACACTACCCCTTAAAACCATTCAACAAGCAAATACCCAAACGTAAACACTTCAATCCTTCTATTTACACAAAACAAAACAACACAACACCCTTTTTTTTTTACCTGTTTGTCTTTCTATCTTTTCAAATTCAAGAAGTGGTGAACAAGTTAGGAGATGGGTGTAGATTACTATAAGATATTGCAGGTTGATAAGAATGCTAAAGATGATGATTTGAAGAAAGCTTATAGGAAATTGGCTATGAAATGGCATCCTGATAAGAACCCCAATAACAAGAAAGAAGCTGAGGCTAAATTCAAACAGATTTCTGAAGCCTATGAGGTAAATACATTAATAATTCTTGATTTATTCTTAATTACTACTGCTAGTTTTTGCATTTGTATCTTCTTTTTTGTTTTCCAGTACTTTGGTTCTTGGAATTTGTTTATCTTATTTGCTAACATGGAGTAGGTGATTCATCATGTAAAACTAGAATTGGGGCTCAATTACCTATTCAAGATTGTATATTTTATGAGACTTATTGAATATTGTTCCCATTATTACTAGTTTCGAATCGTGCGTCAGCTGCCCTTCAGGATTTTCAGTTATCAAAATAAAATACTAAAAAATTATTCAAGATTGTTCTCAACCTAGTGGATCACTTTGGATTTTCTTTTTTTAATGTGTCATATATATTTCTTGCTTATTTTTCTTCATTCTGATTATTGAACAAAGCTACTAAATTTATGGTTAATTGTATTAACTGCTGCTAGTTTTTTTTTTTTTTTTTCATTCGTTATATTCTTATTTGTTTTTCAATACTTTGCTAATTTGTTTATGTTAAACCAGATTCAGGTCTCAATTACCTTTTCAAGATTGTATTTTTATGATTTATTCAAGATTGTATTTTAAATTTGGAATTATGATTATGTGTCTAATTTGATTTAACTTGAAATTGTCATGCAGGTCTTGAGCGATTCACAGAAAAGGGCAATTTATGATCAGTATGGGGAAGAAGGCCTTAAAGGTCAAGTGCCACCACCAGATGCTACTGGTGGACCTGGTGGGGCTACATTTTTCCAGACAGGGGAAGGACCAAATGTATTTAGATTCAATCCAAGAAATGCCGATGATATCTTTGCAGAATTTTTCGGATTTTCGAGCCCATTTGGTGGTGGGGGAATGGGAGGTGGGGGTATGGGAGGTGGTGGTAGTGGGATGAGAGGTACAAGGTTTTCTAGTTCAATGTTTGGGGATGATATTTTTAGTTCATTTGGTGAAGGCAGACCAATGAGTAGAGGCCCACGGAAGGCGCCACCGATCGAACGAACATTGCCTTGTAGTCTAGAAGAACTTTATAAGGGGACAACCAAGAAGATGAAAATCTCTAGGGAGATAGCTGATGCAAGTGGGTAAGTAACCTAATCAATTTTTCAGATTATTTGGCTTGTATTGTTATGTACTCATGTTTGTACTTTCCGTTAGTTCAATAATTATGTTCCCTGCTTGGTCAACTTGTGAATTAGTATATGCTGAATTCATTGCACTTCCATGAATGGGTCCTTCACGTTGTAACATTCTTATTTTGATGATCCCTGTTTTCTCTCATATGATTTTTCACTGAGGAGAGCAATCTGATTATTGACCAATGTTCATCAGGAATCTGGGACTCGTATTTGTTGCATACTTTTGTAGTTAATGTTATATTCTTTTAGTACTTGTGTTGAATTTGTGGCTAAGGCGGATGCGATTATAGGTATCGGATGAAGTTTTTAATTCCAAATTATGCTTCAATGTCAATATCAAGTTTATCATAAAAGAATAAGTAGGATAGGGTGACTTTTCTGAACGTACATGTTTTTCATGGACCAAAATGGTGCTTGTGGCTATAACTTTTTCACTGCTGTGGAAACATGCAAAAGATCAAAGTAATGTCCCGCTTTGTTTGTCTCATCGAATTACATAAAGTTGCTACTGTTGCAGTTTGAACTTTATCATAATTCCTGACCTTGCTACACCTTTTTGTAGTGATTATTGGCTTATTGATGTGTTCTTAAAGTGTTTGTGCTTAATATTTGGTTAAGCAGTATGCCATGATAGACATCAGATGAAGTTTTTACTTCCAAATTATGCTTCAATGTCAATAGTAAGTGTATTATGAAGGAATAAGTCGGATAGAAGTACTAGCACCTTAAAAGCATTGATCTTTCTGTTGGCACAGCAGATCATTGATGTGTTGAGTCATGGCACTTTATAGTTCATTTTAAAGCGAACTTTGTTAGTTATGGAGGCTCAAGTTGCTTTCTGTTCGCTGTATACCATTCTGAATTCATTATCTGACAACTGGTTTTCGTGTGCAGGAAGACTTTACCAGTAGAAGAAATTTTGACCATTGACATCAAACCGGGCTGGAAAAAGGGAACAAAGATTACATTCCCAGAAAAAGGAAATGAAGAGCCAAATGCCGTCGCTGCAGATCTCGTGTTCATAATTGACGAGAAACCACACAGTGTGTTTACAAGGGATGGAAATGACCTTGTGATCAATCAGAGAATCTCACTTGCTGAAGCATTAACAGGCTACACAGTCCATCTAACGACGCTTGATGGAAGAAAACTGACTATTCCTATCGACAATGTAATACATCCAAACTATGAAGAGGTTGTCCCAAGGGAAGGAATGCCAATACCCAAAGAGCCTTCAAGGAGAGGGAACCTGAGGATCAAGTTCAATATCAAGTTTCCTACAAGGTTAACAGCAGAACAGAAGACCGGAATTAAGAAATTACTTGCTTCCTAGGCCAAATAGTTGATAAGCACCCATAGTTAGTGTCAGTCTATGTTTCGCTTTTGTCCTTGATTTTTTTTTCCCCCTCCTTTCTATCTGGGGATAATTGGTTCCCTTGTAGTCTTTCTATATTTAGCTACATATTGTGAGTTTTGAGACAATAAATGAATAATGTGAATATAATCTAGGATTGGCATTTTAAACTTCTGAAGAGTTCTCTTTTAAACTCATTGTGTACTTTGCGGAGCTAGTTGGATTATTTGTCTGGAGTACAACCTTGTATAATTGTGAAAATGATTCTTGTAGGTTTGTAGATAGGTTAACTATAGCGGGTGCTAAGAGAAAACGAAAACAAGACAATTTCGTGCACCGTTTCTGTTCTCTCTTTAAATCAGTTAAAAGTTGTAAGTTCATTAATAGCTGATGGTTTTAAGCTTATAATTACTCTTAGTTTAACTAAACCTCCGACATTTTGCTTAAAGTATTTTTCAACATTTTAACACTTACCTGCTAAATTTAATTAGTTAAGTCATACCAGCTCAATACTGTAACAGGGAAGTCATAAGTGAATATAGTTAGAAGTATCCCATGTTTAGTTGGTGGGACAACTCTTTCGTTATCCTACTCAATTTTATCTATATGGGATAAAAGGTGAGATAAGTAATTTGAGGGTGGGATAAGTTATCTTATCCTACCCAATCCCGTCTATATGGGATAACTTATCCCTCCTACCAAACGACCTTAATGCTATCTCGTCAGTTCGAAGTTGTATGGCTTAAGGGCACGATGAACAAGCACAGGCATCGTTGCAATTCTCTATCTAAAGGATTTAACACTTGTATAGAGGAGGGCGAGAAAGTGTCCATGAGTAAGTGATCTGCAATTGTCTATCTAAAACTTGGGAGAAAAAACCTTATGGTTGACTGCAAATGGTGATTAGGAATTGCAAGATCTGAGAATGAAAGTTTTATTAAATTCTGCATGACAAAGGGAATTCTAACATTAATAAAGGGATCTATTATTTGAAATCACGTGACAACAAAGTAGCAGAGAAGAACAAATTGGTATAGGTTACAAATTGGTATAGGTTGGAGCTCTTTTGGCGCTAACAAATCACAATGAAGCAAAAGATATTGGCTAAGAGGTTGTCAATTACAGCTAAGTGGTGGTTCATGTTCATACATGATCTTCAGACATTGGAGTAAACGATGAGCCGCTAATCATTAACATAAAACTAAAATTATCAGAAACGTGCAACTGTGAAATTTGACATAGCTGTTTTGATCACCAACCCCATTACACAATTGCACGACGGTATTGGAACCCGGGACTAACCAGTTTTATACTATTCTAACATATGCTATGATGATAAAATGTTACCAAAACCTGCTCCTTTAAGGCTATACACAAAAGACAAGCCAGCTCTCGGGCTTCGTCTCAAAAGAATACCAAAGCTTCTCCCAAAAACAAAAACCGAAAAAAAAAGAATGTGATGTCGCCAGACCTTTGTGCTCCCGGCGATCAACCATCAGAGCTATATTGCGATTGTCAAGCCCCCCGAAAACCTTGGCAACCTCAATCACTATAATCTTCAGACTCTGAAGAGTCCGATTCTTGCTCCTCATTGACACCCCCATCCCTATCTGAGTCGCCATCGTCCATGTTATCGTATCTTTCCAGATTTTGGCCTTGGCTTCTGTATCTATCATCCAGATTTTGGCCCTGGCTTCTGTATCTACCATCCAGATTTTGGCCCTGGCTTCTGTATCTATCATCGTTATCATTATCAGGCTCCTCATCGTCATCGTCACTGTCATCTTCAATGCCATCACCAGCAGAAACAACCTGATCCTCATCTGACATTTCCATTAAATCACTCCTGTTAAACTCGTATGTATTTTCGGGAGCACTGTCATCAGATTCAGCAACTTCCATACTATTACTACTATTATCATTTGTGGCTTCTATCCCTTCCATATTCATGCCAAACTCTTCCCTCTCATGCTTTCTAGGTGATACTACAAGACTTAGTCGGCTGCTTCTGTCACCCAAATAATCTGGTTGAATCTCTTCAACAACTTTCTTCTCTATTCTCCTCTTCCTGACAGTTCGGCGACCTCGTACATGTCTCTGACCATGCTTTTCTCCCTGCTTAATAAGAACTTGAGTTAACGTCTCACTAGGTCTTACAACTGCCCTGCCAGATTCTGGTGGTTTGCTAGCAGTTCCTTTCTGCAACCTTCCACGCGGACGACCGCCTCCTCGCCCACGAACAACTTGCCTACTTCTTGAGCTGCTAGGCAAATTGCTGACATAATCCCAGTTTTCTCCTCTCAACGGTCCATCATGATCCATTTCTGTTGGTTCTACCTTTTGCAGAACTTTCAAAGAAGCATACCCCATAGATGGCTTCTGTATGCAAGAAAAAATAAGTTAACAAGATAATTCAGAAAAGCATCATTAGCCAAAAAGAAATGGCATCTATTTTATAGTGACAAGTATTATCTGCAGACCTCAAGGCGATTAGCCAGTGGACAGAAAAAATACATGCTGACAAATTTTCTTTCACCAAATAAATCCACAAAGACAGTATCATGCAGTACAAACATGGATAACTAGTAAAACTCAACATAATTAATAACACAATTACTTGAATTATAAGGGAAGACAACTCAACTGGAAGGCGGTCTACTTTATTTTTTAACTCAGCCTCAGTTTTCTGCTGAGGATCATAGGATATGGAGGCATCAAGCTCCAAAAGTCTGAGAGCCACTGCAGGGGTGGTCTGAGGTATCCACGGAAGTTGTGGTACAGATTCAGGGCAAGTAGATTCACAAGCACCCTTTCTTGATAAAGCACATAGACCCATCAATTCTTCTGCAGTCTCATAGTCGGCAGACAAGTAATCACGCTTGATGACGCCCTCTAACTGAGTCAGAATCTGCAAAAAAATCCACATGATCAAAAACAAATTCTTCTTGCAGCTTCTGAATTTTGAGAGGGTGTATAGGAACAGGTTCAGGAACAGCTATCAAATCAGCCAAACTATCTGAATTTGCCATGCTTTCTGGCAAAGTACAGTTCTTCAGATGATCACAGCATCATCAACACAAATAACTGGTTTGAGAACGACCACGGCAGAAGCAAACCAATTCCCAGATGAGGCATAACCTTTGCTTATATTCTACTCTTTCCCCTCTTTTCCCCCAACGAATATACGAAAGAGAGCTCGCTAGGGAAGAAATCTTGCCAGTTATCATATAAATAATAGCAGCATATATTTTATTTCACTCAGCTCAACACCGTAAAATAAATTGTAGCTTGACAAGACACTTCAATCCGTTAAGCCTAAATCAGACTGACTCATGAAATGAATTGACAAAAATATAATCACTGTCCAAATATTAATGATTAATGACAGGGTATGGATGAGTCCCAAAGCAAATTTCATAGTAAACTCGTAACATGGATTCCTCAAACTTCTTTGTAGTTGTCATGAGAAAAAGAATCTTCAACCTCTACAGAAATTCGAAAATTTTGGAATTATATAAAAAGAACTAGAAATCATATTTGTTTATAATTAAACAAATCTAAGAATCATTTTAAAACTCGTAAGTAAAGATTCCCCAATAATAATACCAGATAAAATGAGTCAACGAGAGTGAGATAAACCTGAAGAAGATCCTCAGGAGACGACGAGTTTTGCAGCTTCATGCCCCACGTCTTTCTACAGTCTTCTGTCCAAGATGATTGAAGTGCCTCGTATGGCACATAAACCTGAGAATTCCAAAGCAAAAAGTTAATACTAAACATCACGGTTAAAGAAACATCACGGTTAAAGAAACTAAAAGCTGTCAACAGGTTGTGCCTCATATGTACTTGATGTTCATGTCTGTCCCGACATAAGAAAGACAAACATATATCTCAAAGAATCTCACCTCAAGGAAACTTAATACGGCCTTCATCAATCTGACTCTTAGAGGACAAGCATTTGAAACCTTCACCAAATTATCGTAATCAATGTTCAGATTGTCCATAGAATCCATTGCCTGCTCAGCGAACTCGGCGTTCATTTCAACTTTGCAACTCATTTTGTTACAAGAAGGACAAACGCCCTCTCCTGAAAGATAAGAATCTAAGTAGTGGCCACAAATTCCCAAAAGCGGCAAGCACCTTTTCTTCCCATACCGCATGGCACATAAGATTGATGAGCTGAGACATTCTTTCCACATCCAGATCTGGAAACCTTGGTATCTCTTGAAGGCATTCTTTTTCTCTTCCTCATTCCTCCCGAGGTCAATTTTAAAAGACGAAGATGTTTCCCAGCTATCGGAACTCATGCCATATATGGTACTGCTAGGACTGTCTGCAGTTGCACCAGAGGCTGGGCTTGAACTAGCTGCAGAAGATTCTCTTCTACATTTGGTTTGCCGCACACGTTCCTTGAAAGGACCCTCAATCTTTTGCAACATAATATGCAAATGTGATTCCCTGATCCCTCGAGTATCCAGAGAAGCCAAAAGACAATCAAATGCCTGCAGGTAAAATAAAGGATTAGTAGATAACAGGTCATAGCTAGGTCTGGTATATTTAGGACGGACTAAACCTTGCTAAGATCTATATAACTACAGATAGGGTGTTTCCTAACCCCAATAACTTCCTTTAGTGAAAAGCAACAATGTCCACAGCACTTGTTGAGTATTACCAGACATGTAATTCTTTATAAACTACAGATCATCTGGTTCTTCATTTCTTTGTCATCTCATTGTAAGGCTGCGTACAATAGACCCTTGTGGTCTGGCCCTTCCCCGGACCCCGCGCATAGCGGGAGCTTAGTGCACCAGGCTGCTCTTAGTCATCTCATTGTTCATTGTTTATCTCTTCTTCAGTCATAACTTGCCATTTCTTACACCTAAATATAGAAAAACTCTTTGCAGAAATGCAAGGTAAGGCGGCATATACAATAGAGCCATCCAGTCAGGCCCATCCTCAGACCCCACGCATAGCAGGAGCTTAGTGCACCTGGCTGGCCTCCCTTTTGTAACCAAAATAGTGCAAACATCTTCCCTTACGTAAAACATATATTCAGCATACTAAACTTAACGATTTACTAACAGCGAAGTGCATTCTGAAAAAGAACGAAAGGAGCATACCTCTTCAGTGTCGATAAGTCTCCAGCAGCCTTGAGGTGATTCAAAAAATATCCTGCCAGCACCAGGATCTTGGCTAGAACCAGAGGCAACAAATAGCCAGTAGCGATTACGTCTGCGGTCTTGACCTAAAGGCAAGGACCTGTACACATACATCTCCTCTGCTTTGTGGCCAATGAAAGACTTTAACTGCATGCGTGACCTTTCTGCCGTATTCCCACTTGGTACGGCGAATTGACCCACAAAGGTTTCTTGTGCAGCTGAACTCTTTTCAGCAGGAATGCTTTCAAAATGGTTCTGAAGATTGTCTATGATAACAGCAGGTTCATCCTTAACCAGCGTGGTTGCTGATGTTCCTTGATTTTTATTGTTTGGAAATCCCAATGGGCTTTGGCTACCCTCAACCACAGCATTGAAGGAACAATCATTAAATTTATTGATCGTCTCCTCCTTCAATCTTCTTTTATCCAACTGGGATTCAGCCCACATCTGTTTTTTCAAAGCATTTGCTGCATCCAGACGATCCTGCAAAACCCATCTTTGTTAGATAGCTGAAAGAGACAGTAATGGCCAATAATGAAAAATTTACCAGATATATTACCTCAAGAATTGCACGGATAGAATTCCCTTCATTTGCTATGCCGATCAAGGCAACAAGAGCACTTAGACGCTCCTCAACACATAGGTCAGAGTATTCACCTTCAGTGAGTCCTTGAACCCATGGCTCACCTGCTTTGCTCTCGTCAATTTCTGAACATTCTTGGCTAGGGTTACTTCCCGCAATACCTATAAGAGAGCATCAACAGATAATGAAAAATAGTGTTTCCAACAACTACTACTACGCTGTGCTTTCTAATTTAAAAAAGGGCCAAATAAAGGATAAAAATACATCAGTAGTTAAAACTATGTCCTTACCAACAACATCAACTTCAATTTGTTGTGCAACCTCATCAGAGGTCTTACTTTTTCCATTCACCAAGCAAGCATCAAGTACTCTGCATTGCTCTCTATTCTTGTTTACACCATACGGAGTACCCAAGTCATCAACCTCTGGACCTTCAGCAACATCACCTTCACCTTCAGAATCATCATCTCTTTCTTCGTCTTCAGCATTTTGTCCAGAGAGAAATCCATTAGCATATCTTTGTATTTTCTCCTTGGCTGCTGAAATAATTGCATCCGCATCAGCAGGATCTTTCCTGAAAGCAAGTCGAACATTGTACGTTGAAGGAGCAATTCTTTCAAAAAGTATTGGATCCCTTGACAAAGCAACAGATATAGAGGCTTCTGGAGTCTTGCTTGTTGAAAGGTCACGTAACCCAGATTTCTGGAAAACAAAGCATAGAGAAGAATTAACAAGAAAAATCTTCAAACACATCGAACCATAATTGAAAAGGTTCACAGCGAGAACAGTTACTTGAATCCTTTCCGCAATATCTAGAACATTCAAGCCCTTGTCTCCCTCGAGAGCGAGAACATGATAAGCAGCAAATTTCACAGTCCCTGGTGTCAACCGATGCCTGGATTTGCGCTGCGACATAAATCCTTTCTCTTGCATAATTGCAACAGCATTTACAGCTGCCGAACCACTTCGCAGAGTGGACACAATGTCTTCGCAATCTTTAGTCTGCGTAACAGGGAAACATCACCATAATTAGACATAGCGCACCATCTATTTGATGTAGAAAGTCGAAGAGTGGATGCAGGATAGCATTCGAGGATAACCATTTAACAGTAAACCAGCATCTCACAAAAAAACAACAATTAAGCCTCAATTCCAAGCAACTTAGGGTCGACTATATGAATCCACTCTGACCATGCCGTTCCATTTAAAAACCACAGCACATAGGTCCAAAAGGTAAAGCTTCCAGCTTTATCCCAAAAAAAAAAAAAAAAAAAAAAAAAAAAAAAAAAAAAAAGTAAAGCTTACTAATCCACAATATTAGCTAATTGAGATAAGTTTGGAGAGCAAATGGCTAGGGATGATGGATTAAAAAGTGAAATATTTTATGGCTAGGAAGCTAATTTCAATGATAATCCATCAGTAGCAGATTGACTTTCCCACTGTCATCCAATTTTGTACCAAAATTTCACTTAGCAGACCTACGTAGCCACATGTATACCAACATTTTCTTTGTGATAGTGGTGTTTGAGCCAACTTACACTCGCATCGACTATCCTACCAGGTAACCTGCTCACCCAACCTTAAGATAATGACGGAAGAAGGTATACATCCAAATTGCAGCTACTGTCCGTCCTATGGTTATAGCAGAGAGCAATTATGAAAAACAGCTCAAACACGGTTAGAGCGTTCCCTTTAGCATAATCACATATTGTTACTTTAATTTCTAGTGAAGTTAAATTTGGAAACATAAAAGAAAAAAGAACTAAGTGAGTTTTTGCATTATACATCTCAATAAGCTTTGACTAACTTCAAAATAACCAATAAGAAGTTCACCATATCTCCATCCGCAGTAAACCATATCACATTACTTAGATTACTACCAAATATTAGATCTTAAGCCACAGGAAAAAATAGAATCCACGATATATTGCTTAGATGAAAATAAGGACAGAAGATGTAGCACCTCATCAGAATCATTCAAACAAGCGCGTTCTCTCTTTTTCTTCAATGGAGGTCCAAATCCAGCAGAGAGCGCAAATTGACGCAGTACTTCAGACCACGTCAGAGGATTTAAGTGCTTCTGCCAATTGCGTATGTCAAAACCCCAAAGATATGCCTGTCAATGAAGTTCACAAACTGGTCAGCTTTGATCATCCCACAAGAGAGTACATTTACCGCCTAAAGAGTTAGTATGCACAGCAGTGATTACCCCTTCAACTATTTGAGGATGTCCACCTTCAGGATTGACAGCATTATACTGATTTGTCCCAGGCCCACCAGAAGGAGTTCGAGCAACATCTTCAATATCTTTTATAACCAGTTTCAGAAGAGCAATATGTATCTCAGCCAGCAATCTGGAATCCTGAAAAGAGAAAGCACAAACTATGGAAATCAGCCCTCATCCAGCCTTTCTTGAAAAGATAGGAAAACTTGAAAGCCCAGAACAAGCAGAAAAGTCATTTCCACAATTAACTTTAACCAAAGGTACTCACATAGTCATGGAAAGCTTGAAGAAATTCATCAAGAGTGAAAGGCCAAAGCCCCAGAATATCCGCAAAATTTAAGCAGAATCTCCAAGCCTGTAAAAATAAGAAGCTCTGAGGTTTATTAAAGGCACTAAAGATACCTGACTCAACAATAAAAGAGCAAAATCAATATAAAAACGTACAGAACTTGGTTCAGAACGTCTAATATGTACTTCAACTGTTTTTCCCGTGTTCTATTATCCTTCCTGAGTTTGGTGACTACCATTTTAGTTCACACCAATTAGCATCCACCCATCCAAGAAATGATGACCTATTTTCCACTTTGTTCTGCCCAAAAATACTGACCAGTTTCTTTAAATTCTAAATTTCACTCCCTCGTAAAGTCAAACTAATATAAACCAAATACTCTACATCATTTATAACTTAATGCATAACATCCTTTCAAGTATTAACATTTCCTCCACCATTCAATTTAATAATCACATTAAGTTTTTTAATCCACATGCCAAAATCATTACCAGTGAGACGGGGCACATGACATTACCAGTTTGCTTGTATGATTTCAAAATACCCTTAATAATGATGTTTAAGTATGTCAATCTTAAAAAAGATGTAAGATAAACTTGAAACTTGCGAATGAAAGAAATTCCTATGATAAACTGACAAAAAACATCAACTTTTGACTCAATATAACCCAGAAGAAAAGAGAAGTTTCTCCCCCATACTTTGCCTATTCCAATCTGAAATATAAATAGGCTTGTAATGATAAGTGATTTAAAATCCTTTCGCCAACCAACAATGAAGTACAGATAAACTAATAGGATAGACCTGCGGCTTAGATAATCATCAAAATTGAAGCAAAAACAGGAATTACTTGATAAATGGAAGGATAAGAGAAACATCAATCAACTTGCAATATAAACAAATTAAAATGAGCCATTTAAATGATTAAGCAGCATACCATAAGAAGATTCCCAACATTGTCATCTGAAGCAATCCAGGGTTGGATGGAAAATGGCTTTTTCAATTGGACAGACTTGGGAGGAAATTCACACAGAGATTCTGGATCACATAAGACATACTTCAGCATCAAACCAAAAACTTCATCACCTTTGCAGATAAGCAGCTTAAATAAGGCAGAGAGAACAGAAAAGAATGAATAACATGTATAATTTTCTACTTCGGGCTGGATTACATATAAAACTTGTACCAAGAATTGCAGGTAATCAGTGGCTTTCCTGCAAGCCCTGCCATCTAACATGCTTTTCGTAAGGGATACCAGATGCAACGAAAATGAGGTTCCAACATTTGTTACTAACTAATCTGGAACTAAAGCATTAAACTAGAACATGCATGCAGATTTAAGTTTCATTGCGACAGTCAGGTTAACAAACTCCTACCTCGAAATGACTCAAGGTTCTGCAAAGTGTCATAATTAAGAGACGTAATTGATGGTAACCCTTTGCTAGAAGCAGTCAGCTCCATAAGTTCCAAGCGCTCATCCTCAATCAGCTCCATCGATTCTTTAGCAATTTTGCGTGCCATTGCCCTCTCCATAGCAGCCTTCTGTTTTGCAGCATCCCTCTCTTTCCGTAGCTCTTCTTTTTGCTTCTTCCTCTCCACCTAGAGATTACAAAACCAATAGTACGAGGAAGAATTCAATTAGCAGATTTTGAAAAAAAAAAAATGAAAGCACAGGAAAAAACAAAATTCTCATTCCGAATGCCTACCCTCAAGAGCTCCTTCTGCAAAAACCTCTCCCTCCTCTCCATTTCACGCTTTTCCTCTCGCTGAAATCGCTCCTCCTTCCTCTGCTGTTCACGCATCAGTCTTAGTTCTTCCTTTCTTCTTTCACGATCCTGCCTCTCCATTTCCTTTTTCATTTGTTCTTCCCTCTTACAAGCAAATATTAAAATGTCAGTTGTAAAAACAAGAAAAATAGTTTTCCAATGTTTACACTTTTGAAAGAAGATCCAGAAGCTACACATCCAGAAATGTAAAATATTGCTTACTTTCCGTCGTAGAAGATCTTGTTTCTCAAGTTCTTTCCGGATCCGTTTTTCATTGGCTTGAACTTCCCTTCCTCTAGCTTCTTCAATCTGCAAGAAACCAAAAATAAAGCCTACTGTGAAAAGCAACGAGAAGAAAACAGACTGGGGGAAAGCAGGTGCTTCTATGGCCGGAAAAAGATAAGACTTCTGAAGCTTCAAGTTACCTTGCGCTTCCGATCCAATTGCAAGATGTCCTCATTACTGGGGACGAAGTCATTATCCTGCAGAGGGGATGGAAAACGTCCCTCCCTGCTCTGTTGAGACATTGTACTGATGTTTTGACCTTCAACACCATATTCCCTAACAAAATGTCCATTCCCTTGCATGATTAGCACGTTTTTAGAAGGGCCATCAACAGGCGAATCATAAAGGTGAGGAGCTGCAATATGCCCATATTTATCAGATACAATCTTGGGCTCAGCAGGTTCACGATGACCACTTGTCAGAACCTGAAGATCAAGTAGAGGTAAGCTTCACTATCAAATTGATATGCTAATAAGTCTCACTTTCAAGTTTTACCATTCCAAAACTAGTGAATCCCGAGGCACCTTTTACACTACCTCCTAGATAACTAACAACCACGAATGCTAGCGGTATTGCAGGAATCACACAAATTGACAGTGAAAATATCAGTCTGTTATACAAAGGCTTCACCAACAGACATATAATAATATCCCATCAAAAACTTATAGATTTGCCGGGGCTAAATCACGATAGAAAATGAGCCACGCAATTATTCTAAGCTAGGAGCGTGAAAAGAAATAAATGACTTGCAAAGTGACCAAACAGAGGGTCTATGAACATCCAGTGGAGCATAGCAGATGAGAGTAGCTCCTCGAGAAGACAGAAAGGATCCAAAATATTACCAAGTCCTATAAGGCTATAACCACTCAAAGGCTGTTTGCAATGTGAAAGAGTAAGAGACTGATCTCTTTATACATACCGGAGAAAGAGAGAGAGCTGAACCAACATTAACTTTAGCATCATATGGTCCATACAATTTGCTGTCATAAGAGTGCCTGTAATGGTCCCGACGTTCCGCCGTATCTGTGCCATAAATGACAAATAAAAGACAAAATAAGTCAGAAAAACAATCAAAAAGAATTGTTTTTTATCCAAACTGAAAAGGTCTGACCAAAATATTGGAAGTCCACGTGTCGATAGCAGATAACACATTAGAAAAAAGAGGCTCCTGCGGTCTACGGATACTAGTGAGCTTGAAAACTCTACGCTGTTAAAACAACCAGCAGTCTGTGAAGTAACACGACTGCAGGGAAGTAGAATCCTCGGCCATGTTTCCAGATTAGTGAGGCATACTTCAGGGTAGCATCCACAAAGCAGTGTTTTGATAAATACAGAATTATCTTGATCTCATTTGATATTCACATACAGCCAAGGATATTCATTACTTCTATCATGCACAGCAAGTTATTACTGCTCTCCCTCCCAAAGGCGAACCAATAGGAGGCGAAAAGCACTCCAAAGAACCAACTTACAGCCATATATGCTGCTATAATCTCATAAAATTGGGGAAGAAAGTAACAAACAATAACGTAAGGCATTCAACGATCCAGTGTTTTATTTGAAAATAATCTCACGCCTCAAAAGATAATCAAATCACGTTTGGACTTATATGACACTGAGCTTTATGCCACAGAACTAAAGCTCTGTTTCAAATATAATCATATTTAAGAAAATAAATATGCATTCAAAAACATACGGAGATAACATCATAAACTACACCTACAAGGATATGGAAAGATGGGAACATCAAGGACAAAATAAATTGTTAAATTCTTTCATTTCAACACAAATATCCAGATTTAGAGGGCAAACATCATACACACATTTTATATTATAAGATCTCTAATAACATGAGTAGGTTGATTTACCGATAGGTGTCCCAAATGCACCAGGTGGCAGCTCATCAAACTCGACCCCAAGAATGGGACCATCCTCACGTAAAGGCTCTCCTAATTGTGCCTCTATACAAGCTATCACTCTGCGCTCCATTGCCCTCCTAGGTGATTCATAATATCTTATAGGCAGTGTTGGCATATCATCCCCATTATCAAACCGACTTGACTCTGACCCTGATCCTGACCTCGAAGCTGATCCTGAGCCACGATCACTAGCAGCCTCAGCAACCATTAAATCCTTTCCAGGTGACTCCATCAAATTTCTCTTACCGCCTGTCCCACTAGCGCGTGGCTTCTTTTCTGTCCCCCCTGATGTGTTTTTGTCCTTTAACCTCCTGTGACAAAACCACATCTGTAATTGGCGGTCCGTTAGACCTAATTTTTCTGATAGCTCAGCACGAGTGGCCTCCGATGGATACGTCTCCACTGCATAAATCAGAAAGCAAAACAAAAGAGAATTGATGAATCAAATATCACGAGTACAAAAACACAAACACATAATAAATTCAATAACTCAAGGTTCACATCAGTCCATGCATGGGAATAGCAGAACCTTTTACAAAGACAAAAAATTTGTCCATCGGATCTCTAAGTCTATGACAGCATTCAAACACATATAAGCAAAGTAGAAAAACATTACACAAGAATTGCATAACCCACAGAAACATTAATCCCAACACACAGAGCATAATCAAAAGACAGAAGTACAAAACACAAACTAATATTAACACACTACTAAAGAACCATATAAGTTCAAACATGGGAATGATAGAATCCACAGAAAGACCCAAAATTTAACCCATCTACTAAAGATCTAGCACAGCATCCTCATCCCAGTTGTTTCCCACTGCATAAATATGCAAAGTAGACACTAGACAAAGAAATTACTCATCTTACACAACAAAATCACCTACTAATCTCATTATACATAGTACATAAACACCTATGAACGGCATAATACACCTAAAATCTCCCAAATTTCCACATCTACAAGCATTTCAAACAACCCCAGATCAAGAAAACATACACTATTATCAAAGCACTATTGAAGAACCATAGGTTCAAACATGGGAATGATAGAATCCACAAAACAAAACCAAAATTTCACCCATCCCAGTTGTTTCCTCCTACATAAACATGCAGAGTAGGTACAACTCAAAGAAAATACACATCTTACACAACAAAATCACCCTCCAATCTCACAATACACAGTAGATAAACACCTATGAACAGCATAAAACACCAAAAAATTCCCAAATTTCCACATCTACAAACAATTCAAACAAACCCCAGATCAAGAAAACAAAAAAGAACAACAACATCAAGTCCAAAAGTGAATATAAAGAAGACATACTAGCATAAACTCTTTCTAGGGTTTCCAATTGAAAAGGTGTCTTCATCTGCCTTTTTGGCTTCTTGGGTCCTTCAGATGAACTCTGATTAACATTCTTTTGGCCTTCTCCATCAGACCCACCATCCATTTTTCAGATCTTTTCTTCAAGAAAACCCTAAAAATCCAATCTTTTTAAAGAAAAAAAACAACCCCTTTATAGGTAGGTAACTATATATTCCTCCCGTGATAACCAAGAACACATGAATGAAGGATGAATAAGAAAAAGAGGAAAAAAATCTAAAAAAAGGTGAGGTAAATAATAATAAGAATAAATAGAAATAGAAAAGAGAATACACCCAATACAGAAGGGAGGTTAAAGAGGAAGAAATTGTTGAATAAAAAGGAACAGTATAGTAGAACAAGTCCCTCTTGTTGGTTCCAAATTCCATGTTCTTTAGGTGTGTAAATTCTATAATTTTTAATTTTTTCTCCCAAAATTTTTTGTTTTTTTAAAAAGGAATTTCCCAAAACACGTTATGTCATTACATGTACATGTAGTAATACTTTTCTTTCTTTTGTTGCCTTTGTTGTTTGTTTTAAAACAAACACTTTTGAGTTTTGAGTCTTTTTTTTCTTATTTTTTGACAATGAAATCAAATGGAAATTTGTATGTGTGTGTTTCATTGATTGATAGGCACTTTTGTTTCTCTTTTTTAATTTTTACTTTATTTTTCTTTTTATAATTTCTATTTAAAGTTGGACTTTCTGGGTTTTTGGTACTTTCAGGTTTATCTTGAATTGAAATCTTTTGTTTCACATCTTTGCTTGAAGAATCTTCTCTTTTTGGGTGACTAATCTGATTTGTGAGGCTTCGGCATTTGTTTAAGTGGGCTCCATTATATTGGGCCTAGTATTGTCTTCATCATTGAAATGTTCTGATTGTAATGGGCTAACATTTAATGAAAGAGAGAAATTTCAAGAGAATTTTACACGGATAATCGATTTTAGGTCCTAATTATAAAGGGAAACCAACCTAAATGTACCCTTCGGCCATCTCGTTTATCAAATATGGCTGAAGTATACACTTCGGTTGTATAGGTAGTGTATAAGTATATATTTATATGTATAAGTGTATGTATAATGTATGTATAGTATATCTATGTTTAGTATACTTATACACTAGCTAATACTGTGTACTTTTTTTTTTTTTTTTAGTAAATCAGATGGCCGAATGGTATTTGCCTGTAATTTTCCCAATTATAAATATTATGAGTACTTGCTCTTAATTACATAACATAATGTCATATTTTATCAATTATAGAAAATTAATAGGAATAGATGATTCTTTAGTTTGTCATTTAAATGGTATAACTGATAACGCCATAATTAGAATAGGTATCCCCACGTCTGTCACCACTTTCCTCTCTATTCACCATTCTTTCCAATTTTACCTAGAGATACTCTAATGTTTCTTCTTTTGTCTATCCAAATTCATCACAATCTCCATCATTGTGTACGAATTTTTTTCATCTTCTTCTCATTAAACCTAGTATTAACAGTATTTTTTTGCTCCCATAAACTTCATCACAGACACAATTCGATTCACTGCAAAAAAAAATGTGCCAATGAAATTCTTCTTCTTTCTTTTGTGAAGAAATATTCTTTGTATTGTTATGGTGAAAATGATGATGGTTTTATAGTTAGGGGTGTCAACTGAGTGGGTTGGGCTGAAATTGGCATGTCCAGGCTAGTTAACAAATAAATGGATAAATGACCTTCCCAAAAGTTACTTGGGCTAAAACAGGTTGGGTGAAATGGACTAAAAATGAGTCATTTGCACGATTGTCCTTCAAAGGCACTGGTCTTTAATTTTTGGCCCTCAAAAGTTAGGTCTTAAGGCACACTTTTGCCCAAACTCTGTCTTATAAGGTTCAAACTCTACCTTAAGAATTCAAA
The DNA here is from genome assembly GCF_029784015.1 of Lycium ferocissimum. Taxonomy (NCBI): domain Eukaryota; kingdom Viridiplantae; phylum Streptophyta; class Magnoliopsida; order Solanales; family Solanaceae; genus Lycium; species Lycium ferocissimum. The sequence continues at coordinate 54,228,215 of NC_081343.1, read as the reverse complement.
ACTCTGTCTTGCAAATTTTTTTTAAAATTTTTGACTGAGCGGAAGTTCGAACCCGGAACCCATGTATTTTTAGGCAAAGGGCAAAAATTAAGACCAATAATTTGAGGGGTAAAAATTAAAGACCACTGCCTTTGAAGGACATTCCGCGCGATAAAAACTCACAAAAATTTGAGTCACAACCCGAACCGCCCAATTATTACTAAGTTTTAATTTTTTTTGTTTTCTTATAATTTATTGGAGTACCTAGTAATTTTTTTTCTTACATTATGGCTATATATAACATATCAAATAAAAATTATCTTTTAAAAAATATTTAGATGAAGTTTCTCGTGGTTCAATCTGGGCTGATTATCAACCCAGTTTTCAAAGGAGCTAAATTAAATGGATCACAATTGGCTGAGTTAATAAAATAAGCGAGTCATTAACCCGTCCAAACCTAAACGGGTTAGGCGGGTTATGATTTTATGGGCTGATTTTGCCACCCCTAGTCCTATTCTTTGTAATGGGTATGGTTGGTTTGATAATGGAATTTTTTTATGTTTGTTGTATTTAGATGTGTATGTTACCAGTGTGGAATGAGTGTATATATGACGTATACAGAATGTACATTTAATGTATGTCAGGTTTATGACATTGTAACACTTATTGTATTTAAATACAATGACATATACCATATATAACATAGACTTAGAAAAAAACGTATAAAGAATGTTTAAATTTGAAATTTCCTCATACCAGAGTTGTAAGATGGTGGTTTACGCCATGTTGTAAGTGATCGTATTTCCTTTTCTTCCTCCTCGTATTTCAAGTCGTTTTTTTTTACCAAAGATTTTTTGTAATGTTTATGGTGACAAGTGAATTTGACACTTAGAGGTTACATCATTAAAAACGGACCGTATTTCAAAATGTATTTAGAATTTGGGAAAACTTCCTTAATGAAAGTTGTAGAGCTTTGAAATTTTTCCATCTCTATTAAACGTTTCAATTTTCAAATTGCGCGTATAAAAAAGTTGGCTTAGCTAATAATCACAAATGAGTTTCTATGCGATATGGTAACTATGAATATGGAAGCATTTGATAGAAGTTAATAAGTTTACTATAAACATATTAGGAGGGAGGCGAATTAATGTGCATACTTTCTAGTTTTCATTGAATATAGGTCTCAATCACAAAAATGATTTGATAATCTGAGTGAATAGAGATAAATGTCAAAAACACACCTCAAATCATTTTTTTCATTCTTTTAAGCCCTAGAACGACCTCCTTACCCTTTCACACCATCAAGAACACCAGGTAAGCCTACTCCATAGATTATTGGGAACTCATATTTAACATATATTTGAATAATACAAAACAACAACAACAAATTTCAAATTCCCACATCAACATATACTCTAATAATCTATGTTTTGCCTCATCATTCCCCCAAATTTGTGTTTTATAAAAAAAGAACCATCTTTTTATGGCCAACTAATTTTTTCTATCGATTTTGGAAATCTTCTATCAAAGCTCAAGTCTTTAATTCAAGTTTTGGAGTGACTAAGATATGTGAACGAGTTACTATCTACGTGTGGGAACATCATTGTTCTTCCCCACGCCTCATAATCCTTAAATTATGATTCTTTACGAAAATTAGGGTTTTGCTAAGATACCAATGTTTTGCTGATTTGCATGGTTTTTCATCATGTCCATTATTTGTATTATTTTTCAGTATGAATTGTTAAAATTCCATCATTTGGGATTAGCTTAATATTTTTTATGATTATTAAGAATTCTTGATTTGTTTAGAACTCATGAAAAACCCATAGATAAGTCATGTTTCATGTTTTCCAAAACAAAAAGTGAAATAGTTTATGATATATTATGCTATTTTCAAAACTTGAAAATACTTCAACCAAATCAAAATTTACAAGTTTTTTTGCAAATCTAAGGCCATAATTCATGATATTTGAATTCATCACCAAAACACGCGTTATATTCATAAAAACCAATTGGCATATGTAATGGCTTTATTTTACATGTTCATGTTTTTTGGGCCTTAATGTGCATACTTTCTAGGAAGGCTTCGGATAGCTAGTTCGAAACTACGTAGCCACCCCGAGGATGAGGATCGCTCCACCCATGTTTTAATTAGAAAAATTAATTTGTGTTCCTTTCATATTTGATTAAATCTCCTGTTCCCAATGGTTGCTTTTTAATTATGTATTGTTAATTTTTTAAGTTGGTCACATAATTAGTTGGCGTTTGGACATGTAAATCATTGAGGCATGATTTGGAATTTCAAATTATGATTTCATATTTTTAAATGTAAACTTGATAAATATATATGTAAAAAGAGACTCATAATTTTTTTAAAGGTAACAATGTTGGTTCGTCTCCTCGATCATACGTTTTAGTTCTTACCATGTTATTCGTGAAGAGATTGTTCGTACATTGGGAGGATTATATATCGTTACAATACTATTCATGTTAAATTTTCCTTGTTATTGAACTAAATTTAATCGATTGATGTTGTATTTTTTTAGAAAGGCCTTCTAGTAGTGTATTGATTTTGCTCGTATGAATTGTGACTTGCCATTTGGTAAGATTGTTAAGAATCGGAAAAGTTTTGATTTTACTACTCATGAGTTTTTATGTTTGTAAGCAACTTGTCAAAATCCAAATCGTTTCCAAACATAATTTCATCTCATGATTTCAAATCATGTCCAAACGTCAGCTCCTTAGATAACTTACAAAAAGAGTTGTCTTTGAGGAATCGATGTTATTTCGCATTCATAAGTATTAAATAACTATTTTTTAAACTAAATATTTGATGACTTATTGCATTTTATATAAGGCTCATCAAAAGACATTTTAGCATTTTATGAATTTGTTAACATATAATATTTATTTTAAGATAAAAGTGGTTCACTGGTTTATATTGATTAAGGTAATCTCGAGTGCCGTGTTACGATGGTAAAATATGATGATTAAAGGCTAGGTCTAAATACATCTATGTCTTATTGTATTATTAGAAATACAATGACATATTTAGCGATATATAAATATAGATAAAATTAAAATTACAAAAAATACGTTTAACATCGTTGATTGATCCTAATTCTAATTAAATAAAATATACATTAAAAATATCAAATAATAAATGTTTTTTGTTAATTTAAACATCTTCCTCCCTCGTCAAAAAATGTAGGCGAGGAAAAGGTATTTCTTTTTTTTTTAAAGTATTTTTGTAATGTTTATGGTGACAAGTGATGGTTTTGTTGTTTTCTAATGGTGGTTTTAGCATACATGGTGGCGAAATAATTTCGATGGAACAATGAGGTCATATTTGATGAGATTAGGAAAAGATAAATGTGTTGAAAAAATAGTCTTTCGTTAAATAGGGTAATTATATTAGGGCCTTAATTTTGTATCTCTAAGTAAACGTTTCAATTTTCAAATTGCGCGTATAAAAAAGTTGGCTTAGCTAATAATCACCCAAAAGAGAGGGTGGCCGGTAACTTGAATATGGCCCAAGCCCATTTGGTAGATTAATTTTCCACTATAAACAATTAATATAAGGATGATTAATGTTAGATACTTCAAGAAAACAATATAGGTCTCAATCACAAAAATGATTTGATAATCCAGAGAATAGAGATAAATGTCAAAAACACAAAAGAGAATCAAATTTTCAAGCCTCCAACTTTGATCCAAGAATTGTGATTTTCTTGTATTCCTACTAAGTTCAAGATTCTCTTCAAACACACACTTATAAATTTTAAGGCAAGAAAGTCTTGTGTTGGCCATAGATTTTGGGAGCATATTTTGAAGAATTGGCCAAAAAATTTTGATAGATTTTGAAAACAAATCTTCAAATTTCAAATGTGTGCATGCAAACCTATTGTGTGTGTGTGTGTTGCAGAAATCTATGTTTTGGCCTTTTCAAAACTTTTAAAAACTAATTGTGTTTTATAAATGAAGTGAATGGAACCATCTTTTTGTGGCCAAAAAATTTTTAATCGTGTTCCTCAATTAAAGCAACGTATCCACCATGTAGTTTCACAATTAAAGCGAAGATTCGATAAAGTGAACGAGTAAGGTTGTTGTTAATGAAAATGGAAGAAGAAACCCCGTTACGGAAAATTTATGTTGAAAACTTTAGAAATATGTTGTGAAGATAAAAATTAGAAGGTAATTTGCTAAGATCTGCTAATGTTTTGCTTGATTTGCATGGTTTTTCATCAGATTTGTTTTGCTTAATTTGTATTAATTTTTCAGTTTTTAAGAAAGAGGGACTATTTATAAAATATAACGTTTTATTTGAAGATTTATGCAAGTATGTTTGTTTTGATTTGGTTGGATATTAAGCTTGATATTCTCGTTTAGATAGGGGAGGTCTACGTGTATAAGTAATAAGAATGTTTTCTCCAAAATAAAAAGTGAAATATGCTTTGAAAAACTATGGCCAAACACATTTTCAAAACTTGAAAAACTTCAACCAAATTAAAATTTTCAATTTTTTTTTTTTTGGGAATCTAAGGCCAAACACGAACTAAATATTTGAATTCAATCACCAAAACACGCGTGAAGATTAATTTTTCAAAACAAATCTGTCTATTTGGCATATGTAATGGCTTTATGAGCTGACTCATTATTAGGGCCTTAATGTGCATACTTTCTAGTTTCTACTGAATACTAGTTCATGGGGTACGCCGCCTCAATTTGACCGGGGGCCCAAGGTCAAGGTAAGAGTCTCCCCATGTCACTTTTAATTAGAAAAACTAATTTGTATTTTGAAAAGTTCTTTTGACAATCGCTCCTTTAATATAGTTATTTTAACTATGTATTGCGTTTGATAATTTTTGACATATAAGTCACATAATTAGTAGGCGTTTGTATACTAAATCATCCAAAAAACATGATTTGGGATTTCAAAATATGATTTCAAAATTTTTAAAATGTAAAACAACTTAATTATTATATTTTGTAAAAAGAGACATAAATTTTTTAAAGGTGACAATGTTGGTTGTTTTCGATCATGTTCGAAAGAACTCGAAATGCTATGTTTGGCGTTTTAAAGAGATTGTTCGTACAATGTGGGAGGATTATATTAAAGAGTAATTATATACTATTCATGTTAAATTTTCCTTTTTATTAATACCTCTTTCGTTTGATCAATTGATGTTGTATTTTTTTAGGAAAGGCGGTTCTAGTAGTGTATTGATTTTGTTATGAATTATGACTTGCTCATTTGGTAAGATTGTATAAGTATTGGGAAAGTTTTGATGGTTTTCACAACTTGTGGGTTTTGTATGTTTGTAAGAAAAAATCTACTGTGAAATCCAACCGCGTGATTAAACATGATTTATCTCATGATTTCAAATCCGGTCGGTTAATGTTCTTAAATAACTTACAAAAGATTTGTTTATGAGGAATCAAGTATTTTGGTAAATAAGTATTAAAGAGGCCAAATAACTTAATGTTTAGTATTTCAAGAAATAAGTATTAAAGAGGCACAAACAACTTAATGTTTTTAAACTAACATAATTTGACTATGTATTTAAAACAATTTCAAACTAACTATAAGTGTAAACTGGCGTTTCAAGACATTTTAGCATTTTATGAATTTGTTAACATATAATAATTATTTTAAGATAAAAATAGATGTTTTGGTATATATTGATTACATATTTGTCTAATCTACATCGGGGCCTATCCCGTAAAATATGATGATTAAAGCCTAGGTCTAAATACATGGGTATACACACTTGGTTATATTTATTCTTTGTTGAGAGAGATTTAGCGAACTTAACTATAAATAATAGATATATATATATATATGTTGTTATTAAAAAAATTAACTCTTAACTTATTTTAATAGATGCTAATTCTTGGATTAAAAACAAAATATACATTAAAAATATCAAATAATAAATAAATTTTTCTTAATTTACGGCGCAAGATATATACGTATTTGTGTTTGCGAAAAAATTACATTTGATATTTGTGTACGCATAGATTAGTGTTGTGATTACGATGTATATGTTGTTCTTAATCTTAGTGTAATATTATTTTTGTAAAATTGGGTCGTGACAATAACCTTATGCTATTTATCTCAAATAAGTTAGGATCGACTAAATTTAAATAATTTAATCATGTCTTCAATGCGACGACATAGCTAATAATTTTGTAAAATTGTGTTAAGATATAATACATAAATTTATATTTTCAAAATACAATTTAAATATCATTAATGAATAAGAGCATGAGAAATTTAATAGTAATTTTAAAATTTGCCAAGTGAAAATACCATCTACAAAGTACTTTTTCAACGGTAAATGAGTTCTTTAAAATTATTGTATTTTCTTATCTTTGTCACAATTGTCTCTGTTAGATATGACATCATCAATTTAGATAACTTTTGAAGCTTTTTAAAGGATTTCAATCTTGTTATATTTACCCACTTGAATGTGACAATCTAAGTAATAAAGAAATAAAGTAGGGGTAAAAGTATGGGATAGAAAAAGTACATATCCACATGCAAAAAGTTAATTTGAGGATCATGTATTACCAAAATAGGTTTGGAAGTGTCTTGATTTATTGAAAATATAGTTTAACATATATGCAATAAATATCAAATACAAGGGTAAAATTGAAAGTGCAAACCATTTGATTAGCAAACTCTCCAACAAGAAAGTTGAGAACTAACGAAGCCTACAAAATCCATTACATTGTCACTTGTTATATATAGTAATAATAGGTCTCAATCACAAAAATGATTTGACAATATGAGTGAATGTAAAGAAAATGAAGTTTTTTTATCATAGTAAAACTTGAACTCAGTGAGTTATCAGATTAAGATTTTTAATTATGTAGTCAAATTTCCTGTGTACGAGAAATACATATTTCATTAGTTTTTCAACTTACACCTTTTTTCACAAATTTTAACTTTATAAGTAATCTTTTACCCATATTAATTTGCAAAATCTGTATTTAAGAGTGAGTCTGGCCAAGCTACTGAAATTACTTATTTTGAAAAATATTTCTTATCAAAATGATTTTTGGAATAAGTATTTTAGGAGAATCACAATTTTTGTTTGATCAAATTATTTAAGCAGTGTTTTCTTTAGTATATTATGTTTGATCAATATTTCCAAAAAATTCTTTCAACTATTAATTTTTTTTTTAAAAAAAGTTACTACTAATTAATTTGATAACTAAGAATTTTTTATATGAGTAATCTTGTCATAAAAAATGCAGGACACATATATTTAGTGAAAGTATTCCTTCAATTTTCAATCATCAGCTTAAAAGCTGAAAAACAGTTTTTGAATCACTCAATAATACTTACTCCCTCTTTCTCAAATTATTTGTGGCTTTTTTGTTTTACACGTTCCTTAAGAAATATTAATTAAACGGGATGTTTGACTAACTTTACCTTATTCATGTCTAAGTTATAATCTCTTTCTATTAAATATCTACTCTATTTATGTGTCATTTCATTAATGACCAAGTAAAATAGGGAAAAAATAATTAATTATGTCTTCAAAACACAAAACGATAAATAATTTGAGATAACTATTTTTCGTAATCGCGATAAATACTTTGAGACGGAGTGAGTATTGTTCTTTCCAAAAAAAAAAAAAAAATAGTCAAACACTTTATTCTCTAAAATAAATATATATTTATTAAATACGCATTTTTAACCTTACAAAATTTGGCCAGACCCTCTATAAACAAACCACCTTCTTGTTATTTTGCTAGTATTACAAAATTTTGAGCATCAATCGTCAGAAGAGGTAATTCTCAACTGCGTATATTTGCTGATGATATTCAATAATGTCAATTAGGAAGGTGGTTAAACATTTATTTGTATGCTAATAATGTAGAACTTAGTGAAAATAAGAACTGAAAGAAAATGTGAAAATAATGCAGGTAAGATGTTTGTCGAAATGCTTGAAAGAATAATTTCAAGGTTTTGTTGCTTTATGCTCAAATTCTTGTAGTGAATTAGGAATTGTTTCTTAGTTTCAGTGTAAGCAAGAAACTAAGAAAATCTTGATTCACCTCATTATGTTTTGTTAATCCATCTAAAGGTTAAAGCTTTGATCAAAATTTATCTTCTTTGCTTCGAATATAATAAATTCATTTGTTCGATCTTCCTGTGCCCCACAAAGGTAGTGTTAAAATGGGCGGAGCACCTATATCCCAGGTGCACACTCTCCGGAAATTAATGCACTTGTTGGATTACCCTGGATATGTAATTGTTGTTGTTGTTGTTGTTGTTGTTGTAGTGTATTGTTAGCTAAAAATTAGTTTTGTACGATGACACCAACTTGTTTGATGCAAAGCCTGCTAGAAAATCTAGTTATTTTGGCATTTCTTTAGTTGGTAGCATTGTTGAGGTTATTAGACCCTAATGAATTTTCTATTGGAATTACAGTTTCTCAGGTCCAGTATTGGATGCTTCAAATACACAGGATCGACAAGAAGCGTTGTTATTGTTACAACTTTAAGCAGGAAAAGCTAGTGATATTAGCTAAAATTTGAGGCACATATATCTGGCATTTGAAGGGAAGTGTTGAAGTGATGGGTAGCAAGATAAAAATCAAATGGCCAAGAGAAGTCACAGCGGCTTTTGTTGAACGGCTGATTCGAGCAGAAAAAGATGTGCAAAAAGCGGTTCTTATATTTGACGCAGCAACAGCAGAGTACTCTAATGGCTTCCGGCATGATCGTAGCACATTTGGTCTCATCATCTCGAGATTGCTTTCTGCAAATCATTTTAAATTAGCAGAAGATATGCTTGTAAGAATGAAGGATGAGAGCTGTAAGATTACTGAGGATATATTCCTCTCAATCTATAGAGCCTATGGGCGTGTTCACAAGCCACTTGAAGTGATCAGGGTTTTTCAAACGATGAAGGAGTATAATTGTGAGCCAACCCAGAAATCGTATATTACAGTTTTCTCTGTACTTGTTGATGAAAACCGGTTAAAAACTGCTTTTAGGTTTTATCGTTACATGAGGGAGGCGGGCATTACACCGTGTGTTGCTTCGCTTAATATTTTGATTAAAGCTCTCTGCAAGAACAGTGGAACAATGGATTCTGCTTTTCGTATTTTTCATGAGATGCCTAAGCGCGGATTTACACCGGATTCCTATACGTATGGGACTCTCATTAATGGGCTTTGCAGATTGGGTAAGGCCACTGAAGCAAAAGAACTTCTGATGGAGATGGAAGCAAATGGTTGTTCGCCTACTGTAGTCACCTATACTTGTTTGATTCGTGGCTTTTGCCAGTCAAATAACTTGGATGAAGCCATGAGATTGCTTGAGGACATGAGGAGCAAAGGTATTGAGCCCAATGTGTTCACTTATAGTTCTTTGATGGACGGTCTTTGTAAGGGTGGACGTTCCTCTGAAGCAATGGAGCTATTGGAGATAATGATTCATGAGCGGAATGTTCCAAATATGATAACTTACAGTACCTTAATTCACGGACTTTGTGGAGAAAGTAAAATTGGAGAAGCCTTAGAGGTTTTCGACAGAATGAAACTTCAGGGCTGTAAGCCTGATGCAGGGTTATACTGGAAAGTCATCAATGGCTTTTGTGAGAATTACAAATTTCAAGAAGCAGCCAACTATCTTGACGAAATGATTCTTAGTGGAATATCTCCAAACCGATTAACTTGGAGCTTGCATGTGAAGATCCATAATGCAGTAGTCCGAGGCCTGTGTGCTGTGAGTGATCCAAAGCGAGCTTTTCAATTGTATCTAAGCATGCGCACCAGAGCCATCTCAGTTGAGCCTAAGTCTTTTGAGACTTTAGTCAACCATTTCTGCAAGAAAGGAGACGTGCACAAGGTTGCTCGTATTGTCGAGGAAATGTTGATTGATGGATGCATTCCAGATGAACAAACATGGGCTGTTGTGGTAGGTGGATTTTGGGATAGAAGGAAGGTAAGGGAAGCAGCTGATTCGGTACAGGTTGACCTGATGTGTAAACATATGGATAGTGGAACTTGATGTCTTGTTCAAGTTACTGATTACAACCGGATCTTGGAGCCTGATGTCTTGTTCAAGTTACTGATTATGACCAAAGTGCCATTGTTAATCCATATGAATGCAGAACCAACTAAGCCTGGTTTTATGCATTGCTTCATCCTCTAAAATCATTTTTGGTAAATCATAACATTGTGGGTGTCTGTTGTATTTACTCTTTTTATCATGGATATTTGGTGCAAAGCTAAGATTATTCCATGGCAACCTGGAACTCAAGGGTTCAAGTTGCAGTTCAGTCTTCGCAGTGCACAGTGGTAAGTGTTCAGAAACTCTATTCCTTAATGCCCCACATGGAGTTCTTGAACTTAATGTTTTCAATGAAGTGCTTATTATATACAGTAACATTTACGCGATTGAGCGCAATCTTTAATTCTAGTATCTTTCCTCCAGAATTTTGAATTATGACTCTTTTTCCATATTAAGAACGCACTTGTTGATATCTGGCTTCCTGGACTACAGATTATCTTCAAATTCCGTGAAGGCAAAAACTAAGCATTCTTATTTCTACATTCACTGCTAAATCATTTACAGCTTCATTTGGGAAGTCAGGTCGAAGGCCATTAAAATGGTTACGTTGTTACATGAGTGGAAAGACAAATAAGAACAACGAATGTCACTCTGAATGTAAGAGGAGGAGAGTATACACATAAGTCTCTGAGAACAAACATATTAGTTAGCAGTGAGGGGGAAGCCAATGCCATGACGTTGCGTAGGAAACACCACAAACAACATACTGCAGATGACGCCAATACCAACTGGCAGAGCTGTAAGCAGTTCCTGTGTTTCATATGAAGGTGTTGGGTAGAAACAATTTACCACATTCTGATCAAACAACGCAACAGCCGCAAAAACCAATATTGACATGATGGCATGCATGAAATCTATAAATTTCAGCTTGTACTTTGCTGCGATTTCTGATGGGAGAGTCTCTGATCCATCAATTATCCACAAGCCCCGCAATGTGGCAAACCCATAGCAAACATTTCCTTTTTGATCCTTGAAACTATCAGTGAAGCTCAGTAGGAAACATGACAGTCCACAAAGTGCTACAAGAGCAGCAGTCATGGATCGACCAACCACATCACAATTCCCTTGGTTTGTGAATATGGGGGATAAAAATTGAAAAGCAAGTACCGATCCAGTAGGCAGAAGATTGGCGAGGTGCGCAGTGCTTTTAAATGTCTGGCTTATTGCCTGTTGTATCAGGTTTTTCTCCACTTCAGGCAGTTCTGATTTTACAAGCAGGGGAGCTTTCTCTTCATCAAGATATAGGGATGTCTCATTTTCCACCTTAATCTCCATAGCCTGGAAGTCTTTAGTTAATAGTATTAATTTTATATCTTCCCAAATTTGTGTTAGAATGTTGTTGTTTGAGGATGTTTTTATAACTGATTGAAGATTAATATAGAGTGCACATGGGTTAATGATGCCTTGCAAGAAAGAAAAACAGAAGCAACTCTTCCCCGGTATTCTAGGTTTGGAGTTTCAGTTACCATTTGGTACCAGATAGCTACATAAAGTATTTAGAAATTTGCTTTAATGCCTCGCAGTTTCCTTTACAGTTATGGAACTCAAATTGTAGAAACTGATGTTGGTTCAGGGTATATGTTTTTAACTGAATTATATTCTTTTACTTGGTCTTTTGTCATCAAAAAGTTCACTTTACCTCAAATTGTAACTTTAAGTTTATTGAGAAAAAGAAGTTTGAACTTTCTGTTGGAATTGTTTGAACGTTTGTTGTTTTAATTACAAGCAGAGTTTAGGAGTTTTGCTTGGAGAGTTTTTGTGGGTTTTTGTGGAAGTGATGATGACACATGTTTCTCTTGCTTCTACTTGCATAGTTTTTCAGGTTGACAACTTAAGCAAGATTTTCCTTAAAAGTCATACTATTTCAGTTTTGTGTAGCTTGCACTATCAGCATGACAGAAGTATACGTAAGAAAGTTACAACAAATTTGGTTATGTTTTTCTTGGTATTGTAGTTTGTACCTGCTAGCTTAGCGTAAGACGCCTATTGGGACAGAAAACTTCATTGGCTATACCAGTTAGTTCCAAAAGATACACTAAAGGGACAATAAATATTTCTACATTATCAATCTATTTTCGTTAATGAGAGGACAAAGAACATAATTTTATTCCCAACGGACCGTTACGTTACGTAACCCTTGGTATCATTTAGTAGAGATATAACCTCACATTAGCCGTGGATAAAGTGCCAAAATGAAAAAAACACGATACACTTTTGTCTGACTACTTCAGTCTGGCCCAACCGCCCAACCTTTTTGTTTTATTCTTCATGGGCTAATTTACGCGGATGTTTCATTTTTAGATTATCATTTAAATTATCTTTATTTTTAAAAATTGGGTAAATATAACACTTGAAATTATTATTTTTTGAACAATGTTTCGGGTCTAATGTTTGCTCAAATTGCTCAATCTTATAGACAAAATATTGGGTTGTTGGCTAAATTTGTAATAGTTTGTAAAATTTTAGATAAAGGTCTAATATTTTTCTCATGAGATTTTCAGTTTGCTCAAAAGAAGATCATGGTCTAAAAGATTCATAAATTTAAAATAAAAATGAACAAAGGATCCTTTGCTAAATAATCGCCTAAAAAAGAAATAACCAACAAAAATTTCAACTTTTCACGATACATAAGAAGCGAACACTTTAGTTGGGCCTTAAGTGAGAAAATCATTTGTACTATTGTTCTTCAAAGGCATTGATATTTAATTTTTGTCTTTTTACTTTTTAATACCGAGGTTAGCGGGTTCGAATGCTTGGGTTCAAAAAAAAAAAAAAAAAAAAAAAAAGAATTTCGCAAGACGGAGATTTATAAAAACTTAGGCTTATTCGAGCAGCTTTTGCGCCAAGCAAACTTTTATCAAAAAATAGGTCTTAAGGCCTAACTTTTCTGGCAAAGTTGGGCTTATTCAGGCAGAGGTTTGCCTTAACTAATTTTGCCCTAATAGGCCTAATTTTGCTACAAATCTTTGTCTTGCGATTTTTTTTTTTTTTTAATATTTGATTGGTAGAGGTTCAAACCCGAAACCCATAAATTTTTAGGTTAAGGATAAAAATTAAGATTTCAAATTTGAGGGACAAAAATTAAAGACTAGTGCCTTTGAGGGCCATTCCGCACAAAAAAAAAAAAAAAAAAAAAAAAAGATTCTGCTCTTCTAGCCTTCTCAATCTCATAAAGGACTGCGTAAGGTTTTGTCCTGTTTAATTTGGTGTCATCGTTTCTCGGTGTGTTGATAGGAGAAGTTAATTTTTGTGAACGGAAGCGGATTCAAGTCTTTAATAGAACTGTCAGATTTTTCTCTTTTGGGTAAATCTTCCTTATTCGTTAATCCTATGCTACACACACCATCGTTAATCCTATGCTACACACACCATGGATTTTTTAGGATTAGTGTTTGTAATCAAAACCATGGCCACGGATAAATGATGCCCGAACAATTGGGTCATCTGCACTTTTGGCCCTATTTTGTGTTGGTCTTTAATTTTTGTCCTTCAAATTGAACTTCATAATATCCATAAATTATGCAACGTTCTTAAAGAATTTATGTCCAGCGGACATAAGTTCCATTTTGAAGGACAAAAATAAAAACCAGCCCATTTGAAGGACAAAAACTAAAGACCAGTCCATTCGAAGGCTAAACCGTGCAATTACTTCCAATATATGGGGTCAATGGACGGCCCAATTACTAGCATTTGGGCTTTGAGTGCGGTTTCTCTTTCTTTGTTAAGTAATGCCATAGCTTTAATGACGTGAAATTATATGCAGTGTACTTCAATGGAAATATCAAGTCCTGAAAAGAAATTGATCTTATCAATTAGCTCAACAACTTAACATTTTGTTATTTGTGATAAAGAAAAGCTCCTCTACTCTACCCACTTTCCCCCCACTACTAATCTAAAAGTATATGCTTTGTCGAATTAAATTAAACTAAGTTATTTTTATAGATATCTCCAATAGATCTTGGTCTAAATATGCAGGTAAGTCAAAAGGTATCAGTTCAAACGTAGTGGTTACATGTCATGTAATAATTGTGAGGGGCCAATTAATCTAATTTTGACCGCAAATAAAAAAATTAACTATTTAAATGACATTAATAAAACTCTAGTTAAGAAGTGACAGTATACTGTTTTACAATAAGATAGCTACCTAAATATTTTAGAAAAAACACTAGTCATGTTCAAAGACCTTTATAGGATTAAATTAATAAAACTTTCAACATTATTTAGACATAATGGTAGACTTTTGATAACATAAAATTTAAAGGTGATACAACAGCATATACAAAAAGATAAAGTTTGAAAGAAGTGAAACAATGAGGTCCATGAGTAGATAAGATCATTATGTTGTCTATTAAACACCATATATAACAGGAATAATTGGTTTAATTAATTCTGTGAACTCTACAATGTATAACATACCGAAGAAGCTTGTCTATTAAACACCTTTTGGGTTAGGTATTTGTTCAATGGTTGGAGGCAAAGAATTTTGTGGTTTAAAGTGGGGAAAAACATATATGAACATAGTTACTAATTAATTGGTCGCAAAAAAGAAAACAAAAGCAAAATTCTGAGCAGGATGGACCATTATATAATTAAACATCACTCTGCTTCATCTCATGAAATACAAGAATAAAATGAATACTCCTCATGTCTCAATTTAATTGTCTTTTTTTCTTTCTTTATGATTAATTTGATTGATTGTAAAAGTAATTTAGTATAATAGTACCAAAAGTAGCATCTTTGACTATACCACTTCTATACACGGATAGTGTAAAAAGGTTTCTATACATCTAAAAGACATTTGTCCGAGAAGGGATGATAACACTTTTTGATTTTTGAGTTATTCTTAATTCTGTTTTTAGTCCGATTCAGTATATTCTTAACCTTCAATTAATTAAAATGTGTGTTTTTGTCTCTTCATTTAGAAAATATTTTATATTTGAGTATTTATAGTATTCTATTACCTTTAAATATGAAGTAACATTACAAATTTAAACACATAAGTAGTTAAGTGGTGCAACAATTAATAATATGATAATTTGCGATTATTCACGAAAAAGGGGATCAAAATTGCACAATTCCATTAATCGAAGGTTTAATGATTTTAAATAGATATCATAGGAACTAAAATCAGAATTTACCAATAACTGATGGATCAAAGATATTATTAATACTTAGCCCAAAGATAAAATTGATAACCAACTAAAATGGATTAATCAAGTTATGCTTGCAGTATAAAACTTATTTACATTTTCATTATATATAGGCACTTAAATCCGACATCTTTTAGTTTCTTGTTTCTTACTTAAATGGATTAAATGGATGTACTTGTGTGGGGCAACAATTCCTATCATTTCACAAAGTTCTGCCTAACATTTAGCATTTCACTTATGTGACAAACACATTGTAATGTCAGCATGAAAAATAGAAGCAGAAATCATTAATTTCCTTGAATTTCGGACACTTAAGAGTGCCCAAAACTAATTATGCGGTTGAGTTTGGCTCTACAGAGATTTCATTTTGTTCAATTAAATCCCATAGTCTTTTCTCTCTTTAACTTGGCCCCAGTAATAAAGACAGGTGATCAAAGCATGTCAAAGTGAAATCGAAGGAGGAGTAGAGTTGAAACAATATAATCATTTTGTCCACTTAGCAATTCTTCCTTTGTTTGCTTTAGAAACAATTTAAACAAACAAATTAGTAACTCTGCTTTAAATTAAACAGTTAGTGAATTGTCATACTGACTTTAATGCTTCTAATGACACTCTCCTTTGTAATTATATTAGTTATGTACAACAGAAATATTTACGCTACACAACAGCCCAACAAAGCCAACACAAATATTAAATCTAATCTTTATTTTTCTTCAAAAAATTTAACCAATTTAATTACTGTATAATCTGAGGATAATCAATATATGTATATTTTACACATTGATTATAGATTGAGTATAGATTTGTTATACAATGTGTATACACCAGCAACGACTACAAATGATTACGACTAAGCAGATGAATTTTTGTTTACCTGGATAAAAATGTTAAGAACTCTATAATAATTTCTTTTCACTAAAAAGGCGGAAAAATAAATATTTGCTTAACTTTTTTATTTGTGTTTTATTTTGCCCTATATATGAGCTTATGCAGCGAGTGTGATATTAATAATCCTTTAATTCTAAGCAAGAAACTATTTTGCACAAACAAGTTTATAATTATATGGGGTAAAAAAGAGAATCTTTTGGAGCACTCAAATAGTGATAATTCTTTTTCTCCATGCTTCATAAGTATGCAGCATGAAAATTTGTAGTAGTGTGTGTTTATTTTTTTCCTTTCTTTTTCATTTTTTCCTATTATGAGTTGATTGCCTGCTGACCTTTAGTTGTTCAATTTCTAGTGAGTAGTATTGAGGGCTACTGTTGAAAGTTCAAGCTAAGGTGTCAAATCATGGCAATGGGATCATGCTTTTATCATGGCTGGTACAACAAAATACTAGACCCTGGTATTATCTAATGCATCTACCAACTGTATGTTTTAAAAAGAAAAACAAATTTTCATTTCCAATTTGGGATTTATGTAATAAATATGTCTATTGCATGTGCTTCTTTAAATTTATATGTTTTTAAATATCTGAAACTTTCTAGTTAATCATCTGGTGATCAAACTCGCTATTCTATTAAGCTCACACAAAGAGTTTAATTAAGTTTGACATGCCTTTTACACTATGAGGTTAAATTACATATAGTAATAGTAACTGTGTATAGCAAATACGATCTGTCAATCTGAAAAATTGAGTAAATAACCTATCATAACATATTAATTAGGTTGATAGCATAATTTTTTTTTTTATGTCTTCGGTGTATATATAACTTAAACATGCTCACAAAATTTAGCCTGCTTTTTTTTGTTTTGTGGAAAGTTACGTTGGGGGATGGTTGATGGTGGTGCATATGCACCACATCTATCATTTTTCATTTGCTACACACAAACACATAAATAAAATTTAAAATTTTCAAAGGTATGTATTTATACTAAATCTGTTATCATTGGTGCAATGATAATTTACACTTATTTTATACTCCTATGTGATGGGTTGTTATATGGAAGTCTATGCATTATACACTTGAACTCTAATTCTAGAGCTCTAGCTGATGGCCTAATTCTAATATATGGAATTTAGTACGTTGTTCTAATCCAAGTTGCATCAACGGAGCATCGTCAGCTAGTATACTATTATAGAATTTTATTCTTAATTCTGTCACTCTCAGAGTTGATTTCTCAGAAGGTCACTCAACTATCTCAATATTATAACACAACAGTCATTTAACTTTGTTTTGTAACTGGAAAGTTACTCAACTTTCATCTTTGTAACACAAAAGTCATTCAACTCATTTTAGTCAACTTTTGCTGACGTGACATTAAAAAAGTTAAATCCTTATTTAATATAAACTCACTTCATTTTACCATTCGGTGACCGCTCCACTAACTCGACATTGCTATCGATGAATTTAGTGTAGGACTTGATGAGTATGTCTGAGAATTGACCAGTAGTGTAAATTTTGTAGAGCAGAGGATTAATATAGTAATTTTGAACAAAATCACTACTTCCTAGCTCCTGCATTAACTAAGTGAATTGAAATGTTGATTATCGATGTGGCATTTACTTTCTGTGCAATGGCCTAATTCTAATATATGGAATTTAGTACTTTGTTCTAATCCAAGTTGCATCAACGGAGCATCGTCAGCTAGTATACTATTATAGAATTTTATTCTTAATTCTGTCACTCTCAGAGTTGATTTCTCAGAAGGTCACTCAACTATCTCAATATTGTAACACAACAGTGATTTAACTTTGTTTTGTAACTGGAAAGTTACTCAACTTTCATCTTTGTAACACAAAAGTCATTCAACTCATTTTAGTCAACTTTCTTGACGTGACATTAAAAAAGTTAAATCCTTATTTAATATAAACTCACCCATTTTTACCATTCAGTGACCCGCTCCACTAACCTGACCTGCTATCCAATGAATTTAGTGTAGGACTTGATGAGTATGTCTGAGAATTGACCAGTAGTGTAAATTTTGTAGAGCGGAGGATTAATATAGTAATTTTGAACAAAATCACTACTTCCTAGCTCCTGCATTAACTAAGTGAATTGAAATGTTGATTATCGATGTGGCATTTACTTTCCGTGCAATCACTACCAGCTTCTTATGGTATTCTTTGTAAAATTCAAGCTGCTTGCTCGAGGAAATTTTATTTTGAATACATCATAGATGAAAAGAAGAATAAAGTTACAACTAGACTCAGTTGATTTGCGTAATATTTTGTGAATAGAATGGATAAATTTCCTTGAAGAACTGTTACTACTTGCAAATAGCTTAGCATTAGTGTCATAGTAACCAGATGATCTTGAGGCAAAATTTTATGGCCTGAGTAGGGAGGAGAATTCAGCCACGTTACCAGTAAAAAAACTACTAGTAAAATTTCAGACTTAGTGTTTTGTTATAAAAATTTGGATAGCGCGTCGGTTTAGTGGGGCAGATCACTAAATGGTAAAAATGGGTGGGTTTATATTAAATAAAGATTTAATTTTTAAAAAAATGCCACACAACAAAAATTGATTAAAATGAGTTGAATGACTTTTGAGTTACAAAACTGAAAGTTGAGTGACTTTCTAGTTACAAAACAAAGTTAAGTGACTTTTGTGTTACATAGATGAAAGTTGAGTGACTTTTCAATTACAAAACAAAATTAAGTAACTTTTGTGTTATAATTACGATAGTTGAGTGTTGTTTTGAGAAATCAACTAGTCACTCTCATTTTGTCTCGTTTTCGTTTTGTCTATATCATTTTTAGGTAAATGCCAAAAGCTGGGTAGTAGACTTATCCTATATTTTTAGCTCATCAATTATCCTTTTTCTTTAACTCTTGTATTTTTTTGCTGTGAAAAATTCCAGATTCCATGATTCTCTAAAAGACCAAATTTGCCCGTAAGGGTCAAAGAAAATACAACCAGAAGCAGCAAAAAATCATACCAGAATTATTTTATCCATCAGATGATCACTATTCATCCCCACTTCTAAAGTTTCTTGTTTATTTTCAAGAGTAGTAGTATTACCCAGTGGGCCATAAATAAGACTAGCTCAGCTTTTCCAACATCAATTTTTTTTTTTTTTTTTTTAAAATGAGTTTAAATTCTGTATACTAATAATAAATAAAAAATTTACACCATCAAGTTAAATAGACATATATACTACAATAAGTATGTTGTCATAGCAAGTTTGATAATAAGTAAATAAAAAAAATTGATAATCTACCATAACTAGTTAAATTGCAGTGATAATGATTTTTATATTGTCAAATTTTACGCCATCACCAACTAACCCGCATTTCAGTAGCAATTGGGGTATGGATTTTCAGTCAATAACTAAGTAAAATCGTTATAAATCATCTGTGACTATCTTTTCCTTTCTCTTTCTCACTCATTTTGAGTTGTTCCCTAATCCGAAGTCATTATATATGATTTAATTGATTTAGACAACTGTATTTCCTTTTGAAAACTAATTTGTAAGTACATGGGGCTTAATCGAGACTCTCTTTCATCGCAATTTTGGATCTTTTGAAGATGATAGAATAATTTGTAATACTATTATTGTGATGATGCCAATTAAGTTTGGTTTGGATTTGATTTGCAACCACATGAAAGTTTCCACAATAGATTGTTTAAAACATTAGGTAAAAATCTAAGGGACCCAGACTTCAGTCATGTTCAACCAAATTCCACGTGATTGTGCAATTCATGAATGTTATCTATAGTTTGATGTGATTTATTTTATGGGATTTCCCCACCCCAAAGGATAATACAGTAGTAGTAGGTATGTAATTGGGTTTATTACATCGATGGTCATTAATTTACTCTTTCTAACACTATAAAATTTAGTGACTTTAATGTTACAAAACTAGTTTTATGACTTTATGTTAGCAAAAAAATGATTTTGTGATTTTAATGTTATAAAGAGTAAATTTAACGATCATCCGTAAAATTAACTCGTATATAATTCGAGTTTGCTTCATAAAGTTAAATACAAGGATTTTCTTTAACTTAAAGGCTTATAAGTAGTTGTAGATTCGTACTTGCAAACATGTTATTAAAGTGCAAATTTGAATAATTGAAAAAAAAAAAAAAAACTGTTTGATTAACATAATGTTTAGATCCCAAAAGGCCACCACAAAGTAATCATTCACAAAGCATTGGCAGTAAGCACAAAAGAACTCTTTCTGTGACAAAAGAAGAGAAAGCTATTCAAGATTGGGACAATGCAGTATTATAGAAAAAGAACTCTGAGTTCCCACAAGAAGCAGTGAAGTTCAGCATTTTTTCCACTAAAAAGTGAGTGACAAAAAGGAAAAAAGAGAGCAATGTCACAGACTCACAGTGCTTTTCTCCCCTGGGGTATTGGGGAAATATACTATAGTACTAAAAGATTGAAGAGGGATATATTGTGCAGTGTGGGGTTGAGCCATAAGACGACAATGATGAATGTGGTGAGGAACAAACTCAAATGGGTTGTTGACACTAGTGCCTTTTTGTAATCTTTACATTTCTCTCCATATACGGTCAATTTTTTTTATAACGATGTTGTTTGTCCAAATATTTTTTAGTTGCTACAACAAAATGTTGTTACAGATAACATATAATATAGCATAATATGAAAATTTGGTTCCAAAGAAAATTACTTAATCATTATAGTGAATTGTTAGTAAAGAAGATAACAGTCACACAGAGGTCTTACTATATTTATTGAAGCAGTCTTTGATCTTGCCTCAAAGTTTGTGCAAGGGTTTTGATCATGGGGTCCCAAAGAGATCTCATGTTGTGATCTCTTTGCTCTCTCTCCCAATCTGATAGGATTCTGATGAGCTAGCATTCATTCTCGTTTTCAATTTTGCTTCTTTTTCAGAGTTAAATAAACCCAAAAAAGATCATATCATCATTCAATTGCGGAAGGCTCTAATTGCTTTTAGTCCTTTTATTTCAAGACTGGACCAAGAGCCTCTTTTAATTTTCCTCTTAACACTTGTATTCTGTATACATAATTTAACTATCTCTTAAAGAGATCTCATTTTTCTATTCCAAGAAAAAGTTAGCAATTGATTAGCTAACTTTTTCCTTTTGCCTTGGTGTACATATTACACAAAAATGTGTGAAAAATACGTACTAGCTCCTACATAAATTAATTTTGTTTTCTTTTCCCCTCCCACACAAAATTAAATTGGAACTCTGGACAACTAAACGAAAGTGATATTCCAACATGCCTCATGAAATACAGCAAAAATAACTTTGAAAAGGAAGTCTTATTTAATTTACTACCCTACAAAGCACATTGGAGGTAAAAGCCTCCTAGTCAAAGTAAAGAGAAATTACCTCCATGCCGTGCACTTGCTATTTTCAATGATAATTGGTGAAATTCTTTCTTTTACATTAAATGAATTTTTACATAAACGCAGAAAGGTCACTGCAACAAGTGAGATAGTATAACTTTACGCATCGTTCTTTTGGGAATTTAATTTCTCGTCCGGAAACTACTATTGCATCAGAAAATATATTTATTGGGAGTTGTATTGGGAAAGTGTGCAATAAACTAAACATAATGAGGCTAGACATGTGGATTGTATTCTCTGGCTTTGTTAAATGTGATAATCCCATTTAATGAACAAAATCAGGCTAGCATGCATAGATTTAATTTGGTGGCGTTTGAATTAGAATTTAACTGGTTTAGTATTTGGAAAACAATATTAGAGGACATACTTGTGACTTATATGGGTCGGGCGGACCAGGCCCCATGATCTCAAGAGTGTTGTTCAGTAGAAGATTAGACTGGCTAGGAGCCTAGGGGATCTTAGTTCAAAGGAACAAGCAGATGGAAGAGCACAAGTAAAACGGTTAATAAGAAGTTAACAAGACAAGAAGCTACATATAAAGTGTGGCTTTTTGTGAAAATCGTGTGGATTAGGCTCAAATTGAACAATATCATATCACATTAAGAGTATATTAAGACTGATGAATTAGCAGAAAAATTAGTATCGCAATCAATGGTTCGACACGACAGGTATGGAGATGACAAAATAATAGCATGAGGACTTATTGACTTTGCTTGTCTACAAGCTTGTTTTCTACCTTTACCCGCAGCTTGTAGAAGCGCACACAAAGAAGAAGCCACATATACTACGACACAACAATAACGTATCCAATGTAATCCCACAAGTGGCTTTGTGGAGGGTAGAGTGTAGGCAGACTTTATCCCTATTTTGAGAGGTACAGAGGTTGTTTCCGATAGACCCTCAGCTCAAGAGAAACCATATATTCAAGTCATATATTGATCTGGGTACAGGTCAAAACAGGTCAGAAAAGAAGAAGCCACATATGGTGACTATATCTATTCAGGTCATATATTGATCTGGGTGACACAGAATAAATCTCTGAGCAAGAGTATTTTTGAGCTAGCTTTGTTCAACAACTGTTTTTAAGGCCAATCTTACGGCGATACGAGTATAGAGTTGGCCTAGGCTCGACTTACTGTATTTACTCATCTACGACCCAATTTACCATCTTTATCGGTAGTCTGGAGATGTATATACACAAAAAAAATAGCATATCAAGTTTGTGGCCATAAATAATGGGATGATGTGGGCAGTGAATGGTTACTTTTCAGATAAGTCCATGAAGTGATGAACCACGTGGAATTTAGTTAGAGCGAGAGATTGTTGGGGGGTTGCGAACAAAATTTTATATTGGTAGCTGAAAAAACGATCTACACATCAGTCGTAGAAATACTCTCAATGGTATATATGAGACCTTTTGAAAAAAATCATACGAATTTAATTCAAAGTAAACAATACCAAACTAAATTAAAAGTATTTTTTAGAGTTTAGACTATTTAGCTCAACATAAGTCCGACAATTTGATCCATTACTTGACTCAGATGTATGGGAAACAATAAACCTACTGTCAGTTTACTTTAAATGTTAGTGTCTGATTTGAAGCGAAGAAGCTTGACTATGACATAGGGCTTTATTAGAATGGCTTTACGTCATTGTAGCAAAGATGCATTAACCAACATGGGTTGTGGTAGGATGGTTGGGTTGAGCCTTGGGAATGAAAAAAATTATGTTGGGAGCGCGATCCTGATTTAGTCGTACTTCAATACGGGTACCGAACACCATGTGGAAAAAAAAAAAAAATCAGCAAAGATGCACTATAAATATGCATGCTAAAGTTGTAGTAAATAATGGTCCTCACAAAATGAGCATTTTCATGTTTACAGAGAAATGTATATATTAGAGATAAAAAAAAAAATTAAATAAGAGGATATGATGCAAATAATTAAAAATGATGTATGTGCAAAAAATGCCAAAAAGAATTGCTCACATAAGCTTTACTGTGACAACAGGATTGCTTACGGTTGGTCATTAGTCTTTTTGCTATTTGGTGTACTCTTTACAAGTCATGCGTGATTTTATGAGGATATATTGTAAGTACAAATTTCTTGGTTAAGTCATGAAACATGCTGGTATGTCATAAAAGAAACTTTGTCACAGAGACATGACATATCAGAAATTATTGTTGGTTCCATGATATTAAGGAAAATGATGACAGTTATAATGAGAGCATTCCACGCATTATAATCACCATTTTCCCGTAGCTACCAAGCATAGTAAGAATTATTGTTATCACTTTTACCCTATGACTTCTTGCTTCTATAACCTCATTCAATCATTTGTATATTTTCTAGACCTATCCTATATCACCAGCTCCTTCACCATTGCACCAGGGTGGAAGTAGGCTTTAATATATGGATTTAGTAAAGCTCAGTAATTTTAGCTTAAATTTTATATATTTGTTATAATAAGAATTACTGTATTAAATATGTACAAAAATTAAATTAAATTTTTTTATTAATATTTAAAGTAACCGTTCGTTCTTAAATTCATAATTCATAAAGTTTAAGTTTTGAATCGGCTTGCGCTCATACATTTTTCACAAAAAAAAAGAGATAATAACACTTTTACCATAGCCAATAGCCCATAGGGATCGGTTATAACCCACTATTATATTTGAAAGACAAAAGTCAAAATTCTGCTATACTAATAGCCACTTGAAGATTTGATGGTACGTATGTAATGAACTTCGATTAATTATCATCAATTGATGGCGAAGTCCATTACTTACTCGAACTAATCAAGATGCCACCACGAATATCATATCATTCATCGGCACTTCTCTATCGTTATACTTCACATCAATGTGGACAAAAAAGACCTCAAATAAATAAACCGTTGGTCATTGTTTAAGACTGATTTTCTAGATGCCTTGACCGAGATTCCTACCGAAGGCTATTATATATCCACTCGAATCCAAAACCTCTGATTAAAAATAGAGAAGTATGTGTCCCTCTAGATCTATCACAACCTTTGATGTCGGACATAATGAACATTACAATCCCATATATTAATCACATATATTACAATCTCCCCATTATAATTCATGTATAAGTTGTTTATAAATCAAACCACGTATGCATAATAGCGGTAAATTAATCGTCAGCAAATTCCAAGAAAGAAAAAAAAAACTATATATACATATGTATATTCTGGGAGAAGAACAATTATCTTATTTAGATATGTTGAAGGAGGTGGGCTTTTCTTCCGGCATGTAAGTGTGAAAATGTCGAGGAAAATAAGCAAACCACATGGAAGAGATCATTATGCTTTTAATTAAAGAGATTTAAGCATTTGGGTATAATTTTGCTTCTGTGGTTTAATATTTTAATAAAAGATTAACTTGGACCACATATAGCTTTACCCTATCGATCACACGATTACATAAAATTTGTGAAGATAAAGAGACATGGAAATAGGTCAATAATGATGCATTGTTTGAAATAAGATGCCCAAATTATAGTAATTAACATTGCAAATTCTCAGGAGATTATAAAATCTTAATACATCCCTATTGCTGTTACATGGGACTATTTTCAAGTTTCACTTAGAAAAGAAAAACTTTCTGAGAGCTTCTTGCGGGGGATTATATATTATATTAACAAATTGTGAGAGACTTATTTAGACAATGACAGTACTTGCTAATGGCATCAGTTCTTGACTTATTTCCAAATGATTGAAAATCCTGTCCCACCTACCCCAGATTTTGTCCTCATCAATCATTTGATTTTTTCCTATTTAGGTTTTCCTCCCTTAATTACTTAACTACTTTCAGAAATTGCGAATCCGTAACATAAAGGGTAGTCAATTGTGTTTGAATCACAAAGAAAATTCTTTGTTACGTTGTCCTTTCCACCTTTAATTTTTGTGAATGAGCCATGAAAATATAGTCATCAAATTAAACCACCTTATTTGACTATATGAAAAGTAAAAAGTCTCCATACATGTGAGTTTTGGGTGTCTAAAAGTAATAATTTATGTTAGAAGCAAACAAAAAACAGACTTGATTGGCATTGCTGTTTAGTACCTTCTCTAACAACTGCATGCATGTATTTGAATGTGCCGTGCAAAGTTAAAACAGTCGTGTCCGTAAAGGATTGCCTGGTATATATAACGAGAAGGCAAAATTAGACAAGAAGCACGCTCATAAAATCACGTTTTATGGTAATAAAATTAAGCTGTCAGTTATTATTGACAAAATTCAGTACGTTGTTTATTACTGAACTTCTTTTATTTTATAATTTACCCTTATGGCCAATGTGTTTCAATTGATGGACTACTAATTAAGTGAAATATTTAAAGTATAATATGGTTAAATAATATTTTAATTTAAATTACTAAATACTTTCCCTTAAGGATGTGCTAAAGCTTTAAAAGATGTATATGTAAACTGTGAACAGAGAGTACTCGTGACGTCCGTTACGGAAGGGCTGATGAGAGCAGGTCAAACAGGACTAACATATTTCTAAATCGGGAAACTTTTGCAGATGAGGTGCACACGACATATTAAGGGAATCCCGCATCTAGAAAGAGAGGAAAGTAATGAATTTGATAAGACACTGTAACTCAAATTCACATCACGCATGCGTTTGTGTGGCTTGATGTGGTGTAGCCTGAAAGATAAATCGTGAGGACCTAAGCTCAAAGTGGACAATATGTGTCATGTGCTTGAGTCTTGACAGACTACTTCCTATAGCTCAAAATAAAATTTCTTACTTTTCAAACTCTAAAATGAAGGTGGTGTTGGTAACATGGTTGGAGAAGTAAAATCCACTGTATCCCAAAAGGGTGGGGTAGAATTTTAATTTGATTGCAAGTTGCCACCAATATGGATGTAGGAGCCATGTACAGAAAGCAAAAAACATTACAAATTCCAATCCTGTTGATATGCAGGAATTGGCGAATAAAAAAATGAACACGAAAACGTTGGTCGTCTCGTTAATGGCTCCCTTCAATGCTTGGGAATTTGTACATATGCTACAAAATCGATTTTCAAACAAACAGTTAGCCAAGTACCCCAGCAAATAAAAAAAGATGGATTTGTTATGTATATTGGCATATAGTACTAATATTTTTCATAATATCTATCAAGTGTAATTTAACCGGTAATAATATATCCGTTATCATTCCTATTAGGTTACCAACTAATGCTTATTATATAGATTCACTTGGAATTACTTTATAAGTATCTTGATTGTGTAAAGTAATTGTTTTACTTTTACAACGCCATTGCATAAATTTAACCTTAATTTTTTTTTTCCTACCTACTTATTGAAGAAACAAGCTCAGGAAGTCAAAAAAGGACAAAAAGAAAACAGGAAAAAAAAACGTATAAATAAATGAATGTTGATTCAAGAATGTACTATCATTAGCATTTTCGGGTTGTACCCCATTTACATTTTAGGGAATTTTACATAAATGATTACACTTTGGGGGTTTAAAATTTGCTATAGCTACAGTTTCAATATTTACATGGCATAACTACTGTTTTCCCGCTGTATTCAAAAAATGGCTCCACCGTATTCATAAAACTTAACTGTATTCATGAATATAGCGAATAAAAAATTTTCAAAAATTCTTTTCACTGTATTCAAGTCGTATGCATTCAAATCAGTTGTATTCACGTCAATTGTATTCAACTCGGTTGTATTCATTTATAGCTACTTTTACATTGTATTCACTTTATTGTATTTGAAAATCAGTGGTATTCAAACAACATAAATACAAAAAAGTTGTATTCGGCTTACTACATAAATCGAGTTGAATTTTCCCAAAAAAATTAACGAATACACTCAAATACTGAATACAAGAAATAAAATTCACTGTATTCATTTGTATACACTTCAAATTTACTGTATTCATTTTGTATACAAAAAGATCTCCTTCGAAATACATGCGATAAAACACTCTATACACTATATGTATACACTCCAATTTGAAATAAAAAAAATAAAAAAAAAGCTCGGATACGAGCCGCCACCGAAAACGACCGAGGCAAAGAACGACGTAGATACAAAAAAAAAAAAAAAAAGCTTTTCTCTCTAAGAAAACAATAAAGCTCGGATCTTGTTGATGATGAGAGAAGGTGGCGACGACGGATGGCGGCATGAACGACGCCGCATTCGAGCATAGCTCCCGCGACTTTGAAGCTTTGAAGCCATTAATGTAACTTTGGAGCTTTCTCTCTCTAGAAAAACAAAAGATTTAAAGATAGAGAGAACAACGACGGTGGTGGAACATCGAGTATCATGCGCGCGGTGGTGGTTGTTGGAGCAAAAAAAGAAGACTGCTGAGAGACATGTTATGGAGGAGAGAGAAAATGGAGGAAAATGGGAGGAGATTGTGAGAGAACGAGAGAGAAAATAGTTTTAAATATTAAATACAATATAATTTTACTATCTTAGTTATCTTGTGTAATTGATATATCCGATTTAGGTATGAGATGTAATTTAGGCAAAATATAGCTATTAAATATAAATAAAGCTTAATGTTCTCTATACCATGTAGATTCCCTACATTTTACCTACTCTAGAAGTGCCTAAAATTTTTTAGGCCCCCGTCTGACAATTTCAATTCTGAATGTCTTTTGGAGGAAAAAAAATATTTTTTATTTTGCCTTTTAAAGGTTTTGTTATAACAAATTGTGACCAAAAAAAAGGACTAAGGAGGTTTCGACTAAAAAATTCTTTCTTTGAGAAAGTTTAACACAATGCAGAAAATTACTTAAACTTATCAAAAGAGTTTATATGGACGAATTTAAAATAACCGTATATGGTTACAAGCTGGAGGATTTTTTTTTTTTTTTTTGGAGGAAATTGCCCAGGAAAGAGGTAATGCCCCTAAAATTTATTGAAAAAAGGAAAATTTGGGAACAATTCGACATATTTTACTGTTCTGTTTGACTTCTTTGGTAAACTATGCACACGCTTTTTACTGCTTCTTTTTTGTCTCCTTCTCTTTGCCAAGTCCGTGGATTCTGGATTTGATCGAACGGCTGTCGTTTATTCTTAAAGGTATAATTGTTTTGGCTCTTTATGTATTATATATGAGGACGTCACCATCGCTACAAAACAATGAAAGAGTAACATCTAAATCCACTGAGTAACATCACCCAAAGTGGTGAAATGAGGTGTGAGAATTCGTTCAACCTTACTTCATTTTTTAAAAGTTTTAGCAATAAAATCATTTTTGATAAGGAGTACTTTATTTTTAACATAAAAAGTTTTCAATCGGATATTAATTAAATTCTAAAAAGCATATCAACGACACCCGGTGAAAAAGAAAAAAAGAATCTTGAAGCAGTACTACTAGAAAATGACAAATTTTGAGTACCAGCTAATTAGCTGAACATGTTAAATTGACCCTTGCGTAGATTAAGATATCAGTCATTCCTAATTTCGTTACTTTTCCTTAGACACTTTTTTTAAAAAAAAAAAAAAAAAAAAATTTAAAAATAGGAGCTTTTTTTTTTTCTCTTCAAAAGTTGTTGAAACTTGAAACAACAAAAAATAGGATTCAACCAAAAAAACAAAAACAAAAATGAGGATATGTAATGGAAGCACAATTCAAGTGGTATAGTTCATGTACTTCACAGGTGATTCATGTTCAACTGATGAAAATATTTTATAGAAAAAAAGTGAAAATTTCATTTAGGCACCTATCATCATTCATCAGAGAGATTGAACTTTTAAATTTTAAGGCGGGCGTTCTATTTGTGGATTTCAATTTAGGTTTTAGCTTGCAAGTTGAAGTTTGTTTGTAAAATTGAGAGAAATCTTTAATTTTAGGAATTTTTTTCTCAAAAAAAGAAAAGAAAAGGAAACTATGACTATCCAAATATGACTTTAATAAAATTTCAAAACAAAATCTTTTTATTTATTTCCCTTAACAACTTTCATTTCAATTATTTACCACCCCGAAAAATAATACTCACAACGATGACAATGGGACTCGCGTCAGACTTCAACTTCATTTTTTATTTTTCTTTTTATAATACATGTGATAGGTCATACCACGCATCATAGGTTTTTTATTTTTTCTTTCTTTTTTCTTCTTTCTCCCTCATCCTACCATAACTGAACAACACCCACATCTTTAACCCACACCCACCACCACCACCATCATCACCCCACCAAATTCATCCCATAAATGCCAAATTGGTTATTTTGGTTGTTATTGTTGGCAATTATTATTATTATTATTAACCTTTAATTTATTCTTTTATTTTTTTTTGAAAGAAAACAAAAATCAAAATCAAGAAACCAAAAAATGGTGAAAATGGTAAGATCTCTTTACTGACAGAAAGAGAATTCTTTTTTTTAGAAAACATTTGTTTTTTACAAGTGGGGGTAAGAGAGAGAAAGAAAGGTGGTGGGGGCGGGGGTGTGGTCAATTTTATTTTTTAATTATATATATTTTTTTATTTTATTTTTTAATTATATAATAATATATATATATCTATTTTTCACTTCTTTTTTTTTGCCAGTGTATTCATGCAGTAATAAAATTACAGTATATTACTCATAGGTCCATACGGGCTGTCATATAAATGCGATTGCAACCTTTAATTCTTTACTCTTACTATCTCTTTACTGACAACTTCTTTTTTAGAAAACATTTGTTTTTTACAAGTGTAGCACGACGTTACTTTGTATTCATGCAGTAATAAAATTACAATATAATAAATAAAAAATAATAATAATAATAATAATAATAATAATAATAATAATAATAATAATAAAAATAGGAAGGAGATCCAATTTTGAAGGGTAAAGTTATTACAGAATTTGAAATTTTAAGTCTAGGTAATGCAGGAATATAAACATAGGTCAAAGTCAAACACACGAGGAGATTTTACTAATATCCTATTATTACTATATGGATAATATATTTGGGAATTTTGAATACAGCTAACTAGCTGACATGAGAATATATATGTCGTGATTTATACTCCTAACAGCTGCCATTTTTCGTCAAATCTATACTTCTAATTTCTAAAGTTTCTCTGACACTTTCATGATATTATCTTTACTGCTTGCTGGGGAACTGTTCAAAACAATGCTTCTCATCCAGGTTACCTAATTCGTAGTAAATGCATTTACAGATCTATACGACTTTAAACACTTCAATACAAATGAATCAAATTACCTAAACGTATACACCAAATCATACTATTATCTTAATATGATTGTGTAATAAACTAAGATAAAAATTATAGTATTAATTAACTATAGGGTGTATGTGAAGGTAGTGGCTGGTGACAATACAACCTACATGGCTGAATAATAGGGCTATATGGTGATTTCAATGTTGAATTAAATGATCATTTGTTTAAATTCGAGCTAATAATCTACGTATATAATGTAATTCAATATTCATGCGTCTTTGATTGACAAAAGAATTGAGATATTTAAATAATCTTAGTTGGTAAATTTATTAATAAGGCGCTATCAATATTACATATTATTCTTCATTTCAATTTGAGGTGTGTGTTATACTGTAAAATATAACTTTTCTCTCATTATCAATATATTGCTTGCGAAGTGACAAATAGATTGTTAACAATTCGGTGATCGAATTACCTAATATTGCGACCATCAAAAATTGCTAATGACAGTTCATTTGTTAAGGACCGGGGACAAGATTATATTACACCATTATATCAATATAATATCACATATTTAAAATAAGTCAGGGACATAAGGTGCTCTGGACCAAAAATTAGTCCCAATATCAATTTTGGATTTATGATTCAAGGAGTTCCCAACCACTATTCTCTAAAACTTCTAAATATATGTTTACCTTGTGGTGTCAAACATTGGACGTCTTAAGTGAGTTGTAATTTTGAAACTAATGTTGTTTACCCTAAAAATGGATAACAATTGAATTTATAGACGAAGCTAAGGATATGCGGTTTAATTTAATACAATTTATTAAATTATAGCTAATAATAGTACAAAATCATACTACAAATCTAGCTATGGAGGGCACCGGTTGACTTCGAATACCGGGGTCGAGGTTAATGCACGGGGCCGAACAGCTAATTCTGAAAAGTGAAATAAGTAAGACGAACATTGCTGATGATGTTATTGCGTGTTTGAACTATGAATATGCTGCTCTCTTTGTGGAGGGAAAACCCTAGGCAAAATAAAGGGGGGTCTTTCCTTTATAGAGTAGAAGAGTCCCAACCCTAGTACAACACTAAATAAGGAATAAAATCGAATAACATCTGTTGGCGTGATCGGTGCCGAAATATCCACCATCATCCGGATATTTCGATTTTCTTATTATGATGACTAACCGCCTCTTTAACCTGCCTCAATGCTTTGATTCTGCTCGATCCCCGATCAGATCGATCTCGTATCAACCGAGCATAGTTTTCTTGTCGGGAAACCGGGGATATCAGTTACCTCGATTTAACCCGTATACAAATAGTCCCCCCCATTTCCCGAGGTCAGGTACTAACTAGGGGAAATGGAACCATATGAGGCTAGATGAACAGTCCCTATCAGCCTAGGACAAAACGTCTTCTCAAAGTTTCCGCACTCTGCCCGATATCGGCTCATCATTATTCCAGCCGCCAAATCTTTTTTGGGAAACCTCCCTTTGTCAGAGTCCTTGATACGCTACAGGACGCTTTGATTTCTCTTCTATATAAAGCCCATGTATTTTTTTTTTCATGCATCTGCGCTCTTCAAATCTAAACCTTGCTTCTCCCCAAAACCTTGCTGCGATTTCCACACCAAGCCCATAGCCTACCTCGAGCTTTGAACCTTCTTCCATCAGGGTGTGATCGTCCATTGTTAGGTTATACTTGTCACGGTTATGGCTTATGTTGCATTATTAACCCAAGGTGAAAATCAGTTTTCCTTTCTGTTGCCAACAAGAGCCGCCGGTTCTGACAAGGAGTTAGAATCTCTCGCTGCTGATATCCTTCCATCGGGATTTAAATATGCGAACGACTGCAAAATCTCTTACCATCTTGATTCGGTGGAGAATTTCAAATCTTGTATCGACGATGCCACCATTACCGTAGTCAGAGAAGACTGCAACTTAGGCGCAGATGTTGACGTTCGCCCTGTTGGGAATAGGGTAAAAATAAATCACTATGTTGTTGGTTACTCGTTGTCATACACTTATCCTTTCGCCATCGGGTTCACTCTCCCTGTTTCTCGAGTGATCGAGGACTTTTATCGTCGGTATCGGGTATGTATCGGTCAGATCGCTCCACAGACTTGAAGACTTGTGTACTACATCGAGAAATTGGCGAATATGGCCGGAATTTCCTTCACCCTTGACCATTTACTTCATATATACATACCTAGGGTGATCTGAGGGTGATTGTTCACCTACTTTCTCGGGAAAACTGAAGCCTGATTGACCCTAAAATGATTATGACCGGGGGTGGCTTCATCGGTTTGTGATGATACGTACAACTCAACTTCATCATCCATCATCCACCGATTTTCCTGAGATGTGGAACCTATCACCTAATCCGATTGAACCTGAGCTCGATACAACTATCTTTGAATGGGTGGTTACCCTTCTCCGAGCTTCCCGTAACTTAGGCCGTTCCTGGAGGAGAATGGCACCCGAAGGGTGGAAAGGCAAAAGCCATGGTAATTTCTTAATCCAATTGCTCGACTTTTATTTCTCTGTATCGTATCTCAACCCAGTGTATTTGATTTTCAGGACTTCCGATGAAAAAAACTTCTAAGGGAAAAATCGTAGCCGAGGATGTCGTTCGGGGAGGAAACACATCGGTGCTGCCAAGAATACCTAGACGCAGAGAAACTGGAAGCTTCCCAGTTAGACATTCGGGAATTGGCTCTCGGGTCCGAACTCATCATATTATGGAGAACCGTCGGGAAATGCCTCCTGGAGAAACCCTGCTGACCATAGTACTTGATGAAGAGGATTTACCGGAGCCGAGTATCCCCCGGTTCATTGCTTACCGAAGGTTCAGGGGATATCTAGACGGTGTCACGTGCCATCGCAAAGATCCCACGATAGGCCGAGTTCTCAACCTTCACTTACTACGCCTAGGGTGTTGCCCCCCGTTTTTTTTTTTTTTTTTTTTCTTTCTTTTCTTTTTCATCTTATGGCCGTAGAGTAGGGCCTTTTACGCTTTTTTGATGGACCAATGTATCCGAGAAAGTCGGGATTTTGCGAAGTGGAACAATTTTAATAGAATTTTGCGGATCGATTTTTTATCGGACTTCATTGAGTATTCTATTTGCGTTGTTTGAACTTGCGCTCTTGTACATGTCTTTGCAATATTTGATCAATTGTCATTTCGTTCTGTAGTACACCCAAAATTGAAACGCCTCACTACCGACCGCCCTCATTTGCATATTTCGCCTCACTACCGACCGCAACGTTTGCATATTTTACTCTTTGTACTCGACCGTAATCGATTCGAAACCGCATCCTTTGTGGTCGAATGGCAGCTTTACCCGATCATAATAGTATCGGCGCCAAGGCCCGACCTGGGTCTCATCAGAGCCTCCGCTACAGGGTTTTGATATAGGAAAAAGGGGGGCTTTAGGAATTTACTCGGGGAACAGGATCGGAAATGACCGGGTTCGAATGCCTTGGCGATCTAAAAGGGGTGATTCGGTTCCTTCTCCTATACGCTTCCCATGGGTAGATATGATCAAGGTCACATCTGTCACATCGTTCTGACATCGGCACATGTCGAGACCCGGTTAGTCGCGAATACGGTTACGGAATGCGAACCGTCTCTGCCCCACTCTATAAAACCAAACCTTCCCCTTTCTCTTTTTCACTTTTCTGATTTTTACCAAGAAATTTTTTACCTTCGTGTGCTTAGATACGCAAACCTTCAAATTTTCATACCTTCATATCTATTCTTTATCTCATCTTCAAACCTTCATACAAGTCTTCATACCTTCATATTTTTATAATGATGAGCAAATCTTCAAAAGCTAAAACCGGTGAAACATCCTCGATCCCAAAACCGGAGCCGGTATTGACAGATTTCATTCCACAAGATTACGCGACCATCAGGGATTTCAAGGTTGAGAAACCTTCTCAACAAGGGGATCGAGGTACCGAT
Source organism: Lycium ferocissimum (assembly GCF_029784015.1). Taxonomy (NCBI): domain Eukaryota; kingdom Viridiplantae; phylum Streptophyta; class Magnoliopsida; order Solanales; family Solanaceae; genus Lycium; species Lycium ferocissimum. The sequence goes on along the minus strand of NC_081343.1, from coordinate 54,193,567 downwards.
ATATTGGACTATTTGTGCACGATACCCCCGAGTAAACTTGAACAGGTCAAGAAAGAGGCGTAGCTGGAAGGATATGGAGGTCGTTATTCCCGATCAGGCTGAAGCTGTAACGATGCATGTGGAAGGGTATTTAAGCATTTTTACCTAGCCTTTTACGTTTAGCACACTCGATCCCGTGATAGTGGATTTTTTCAAACGGTATGATATTTGCCTCGGCCAAATTCATCCCTTATTTTGGAGTATCGTTGTACTCCTCCGTTACTTTACTATGAACGTGAATATTCCCCGTGTTTTTCGAGGAGGTATGATTAAACTCACCAAACGAGCCAAAAAAGCTCCCTTTTCCAGTCTTGATGAAGATAGAGACCGAGGCTGGCAGGGCAGATTTGTCCGAGTCAGAACAGGGGATCTAATTCCAGCTTAAAAGTTATCATTCCCCGAGAAATGGAACCCAATCCGTAATTAGCTTTACTTTGGTATGGTATGGTCATATGTCCGAACCCACACTGGCCCTTTGATTTTACTCGTATGTTCATAACACTTGTTCGAACCCTCAGTGCGGTTTCAAACATTGATGAATAGATCGGGAAGATCTGTTCCCAACTTACCTAGGCAGACCGCAACAGGCAACATTTGTCTCGGTCCAGGTGGGAGGCCAGAAATCACGATAAGTCCTTCCACCAGAGTGTTGCTCCGTCTTCTTTATGTGCTATACCGCGCTTGATAAGTTTAAACTGTTCTTCTTTCCTTTACAGGTCTTTCAAAGGCCACCAAAATTCGGGGACAAGAGGTTGCTGAGGCCTCAGCCGATGAACAAAACATCGAAGCTCCTGACCAAGGAGACAAGGCCGAGAGGAGGAAAAGACGGTCCTCCGAGTCTTCTCGAGCTCCTTCCGAGACCAGGAAAAGATCGAGGCTCACAACCAGAGAGACCTCTTCGGAATATATCTCGGCCCGGGCCCTGGACGTCGATGTTGTTGGTCAACTAACAGATCATTCCGATGATGAAGACCAGGCGTTGGCCAGGTGCCGGCTTACCGATGAGGGCCTCGATCGGGCGCCGGGCTGCACAGAGATTACTCCACTCTTTGGTGGAAAGCTCAAGTCCGATGCCGGTGGGCTCGAGGGATATCCCGAGATCGACGGATGTGAGGAGCGTCAGGTTGAAGATCGGGACGTCCAAAGATGCTACTATCGAGCCCGCACCCACTCGAGGCACGGGACGGCTCCCAACCGTAGGATCGAAGACAGCTTCCTCCGTACCGAGTTCAAAGGTACTTAATATTTCGCCTTTGTATGGTATTGGTTCTGTCCTCCCGATACAAGCTGTGGTTCGGCTGAGATAATTATTTGTATACAGACTCACCCCCTCGATTGGTAGGTATTCTCACCGACGATGTTAAAGCCAAAAACAAAATGACCAGGGTCTACGAGCCGCGGGAAGAGACAACCAGTTATGGGAATTATGAGATACCCGCACCTGGCATGTCGGGCTTTGAACATTTATCTATCCTCGTGGCCAACCATTTCGGGGTGAATTCGGGTCCCAGATTGGAGAAAATCTTTCCTGCCCCAGCGCCGTCCTTAATCGGAAGAGGTTGATCTTTTTTAAGGTACCAACCGATATGAACATATTGTCGGGGCCGGTCGGGGTGGCCACCATTCGTACCTCGGTAGTGTCCCAGAGGACGGAAGAAGATGGCTGAAGTCAGCGAATCCTGCCTTTCAACGAGGCTCAGTAGGCTTTGAACCGAGTATGTCCTGTTCCTTCATTTTTTTCACTTAGCTTTATTTTCTTGCCTCATCTTAATAACTGCTCCTCTTTTCCTTACAGGCCTCTGTGCTTCATCATGAAGGCTTTCACCGATTTAGGTCAGAAGTGGATCGGCTCAAATAGGAGCTCAAAAGAAAAACTCAGGAGGTGGACGAGCTCATGGATCTTTTTGGGCAGAAATTGAAATATATCTCGACTCTCCCTGATCTCTCTACCCTTAAATCAGATTTGGCAGCTGCTCGAAATGAGGCTACCGAGGCCAAGCGGGAACATGACCAGCTGGCAGAGAAGGTAAGGGCTTTTGAAGTTTATAATAAACCTTTAATAGCCGATGCTAATGCCCCTCCCTCTCAGGCCCGGGCTTACGTTAGCCAGATTGATCAACTTCGGACGGAGCTTGATGGGATCAAACCCGAGCTCAATACCCTCCAAGAAATGACAATTGGTGCTATTACCGAGCGGGATGCTCTTAAAGAGCAGCTTCGGGTGATGGTGGAGCAAGTTAACGAACTTGGGTCGTCACTTGCTGCGGCCGAGGCAGAGCGGGATAGACTGGGCCGGGATATCACCGATCTGCGGGCTGAACATAAAAGAGCCCTTGGCTAAATCTCGAGCTATGATGATATGTTGGACCAGTATAAAGCCGACGTGACCGCTGCCGAGAAGGCTAGTGATCTTCGAGCCGGGTATGTGCGGTGTTTATCTCGAAAAGAGGCCCTCGAAGAAATTCAAGCTACCGAAGTGGATTTATCAGATCTTATTGAGGAGGCCAAGAGGCTCGAGGCAGAGGCAAAGGCTGTATTCGACCCTGAGGATTCGGATATTGACCTCGAGTTAGCCGAGGAAGAGACCGAAGGCTCAAGTGAAGATTAGGCTTAGGGGCCTTATGTTTCTTTTTGTTTTAAGGCCATTTGTTTGAGCCTTTGTAAATCCTCTATGTGTATAATATATATATATATAAAGAAAAGATTTTGATTCGACTTATTCATCGCTTTTCATTGCCTTTTATAAAGTGTTCCTCGGTTTGTCGTTGTCCGATTCATGCCATTGCTTTGGCTTGCATTATTATTTCAGCCAGAATAAAATTTAAGTGGTCATGATTCGTGATCAGATTTTTAGTCCATGTTGACTTTGATCATTGTTTTATTTATAAATGGCAAGATAGACCGGATCACAATATTTTTTGTGTTTTTAGACCGTAGTCTTTAACTGTAGACCGTAGTCTTTAACTGTAGACCGTAATCTTTAACCGTTTAGACCATAGTCTTTTAAGTTTGCGTAAGTTTTTTAGACCGTAGTCTTTAACCGTTTAGACCATAGTCTTTTAAGTTTACGTAGTTCGCATACTTAGGAGTCTGGTCCGGCGAAATGCAATATTGGCAATACTAGATTATCTTGATCGAGACAAGATTTTTATGGATGAATCGACCGGAGATGTAACTATAATCATTACCCATTGCCGTGGCAAGAACAAACTGGACACGATTTAATCGATCGTTTGGTCCTTGCATCTGGTCCTATCGTTCAAGCCTTGACTTTACATAGTTATCACTTAGCCCATTGCCGTGGCAAGAACAAATTAATTGGACACGATTTAATCGATCCTTTAGTCCTTACATCTGGTCCTATCGTTCAAGCCTTGGCTTTACATAGTTATCACTTAGCCCAGGGTATAGTAGTCCCCTAGTATTCGAGTCCGAAATGTGAGGCTCGTATACTATTAGGCTGATATGTGCAATCTCTAGTCCCCGATCTTTGATCGGTCTGCTCTATTCGCGTAGCACGCTGTTCGGCGCTGCCTCATTAATAATCTTGTCAAACGCCCACTTCGGGACAAAATGGTTGAAGGGAAAAAGAGTGCAGCACGTGCTTTCAGTCTTAAGTCTATGACTCTCCAGTTTCCATTGTGCTGCTCCCGATGCCCCTAAGGTTGTATCCCTGCGTGGTTAGATTGTGAGAGAAGAAAATCAAAAAAAAAAAAAGTTATTCGTGGCTTTAACAATAATACCTCTTTAGGTGTGCCACGTTCCAGTTATTTTTCAACTGTTTTCGTTTTTGTTCTCGAGTTGATAGGAACCTTTCCCGGTTATTTCGGTGACTCGATATGGCCCTTCCCAATTAAGGGCTAGTTTTCCTTCGTGGGGGTTCTTGGTTTGGAGTGTGACTTTCCTCAGTACTAAGTCCCCAATCTGAAAGTGCCTGAAGTTAGCCCTTCGGTTATAATATCTTTGCATCCTTTATTTTTGTGCGACTATCCGGATATGAGCAGCTTCCTTCTTTTCGTCCACGAGATTCAGACTAGCATACATTGCTTCACGATTCGATTGCTCAGTGACATATTGGAATCTTAAGATTGGTTCACTAACTTCGATCGGTATTAGAGCCTCGGCTCCGTATACCAGGGAGAACGGAGTTTCCCGGGTGCTTGATCTTACCGTTGTGCGATAGGCCCAAAACCTTAGGCGAACCTCCTTCCACCTGTCTTGAAAGCCTGCTAGTCTTTTCTTTAGATTCTGCAGTATAATTTTATTGGTAGATTCAGCCTGGCCGTTCGCGCTTAGGTGATATGAGGTGGACAAGATCTTCTTGATAATGTATTCTTCAAAAAAGTTGTTGACCTTGCTGCTTATGAACTGCTTCCTGTTATCGCATGCGATTTTTGCAGGTACCCCGAATTGACAGATTATATGGTCATAAATGAAATCAATAGCTTCTTTCTCCCTGAATTTCTCGAGTGCCTGTGCTTCAACCTATTTGGAGAAATAATCAGTCATAAGTAAAATAAATTGTGTCTTACCTGGGGCCCATGGCAAAGGCCCCACTATGTCCATACCCCATTTCATGAATGGCCATGGAGAAAGGACTGGATGAAGTTCTTCCCGGGGTTGGTGTATTGATGGAGCGTGCCTTTGGCATTCGTTGCACTTTCGAGCGAAGGCTTTGGCATCTTCCTCTATCTCGTTCCAATAGTAACCCGCTCTGATCAGCCTGTGAACCAGCGAGTCGGCTCCCGAATGGTTTCCGCAAGTCCCCTCGTGTCTCGCAAAGGGGCCGTGGAATGACCTTCGGTATAACTGGCTATCGACCAAACAAAATCTAGCTGCTTTGGTTCGAAGGGCCCTTGATTCCTTGGCATCGGACGATAGATTTCCTGTTTGAAGATAGTCTATGTATTTGTTCCTCCAATCCCAGGTGAGGCTGGTTGAGTTTATCTCGGCGTGACCGGTCTCTATGACCGATCGCATCAACTGCACCACAGCTCCAGAATTGAACCCATCCAATTCTACCGATGATCCCAAATTTGCAAGGGTATCTTCCTTATTATTTTGATCCCGAGGCACGTGTTCCAACATCCATTCCTTGAATCGGCGAAGAAAAACTTGCAGTTTTTCTCGGTATCTTCGTATTCGGTCGTCCTTGACTTCGAATGTTCCATTCGGTCTCTATGATTTCGGCTCCCAAGCCTTTAGCCAGTTCTAAACCTGCAATCATAGCCTTATACTCGGCTTCGTTGTTAGTCAAATCAGTAGATATAATATATTGTCTTATTATGTCACCCGAGGGAGGTTTGAGAACGATCCCTAACCCGGACCCTTTTATATTAGAAGCATCATCTATGTAAAGGGTCCAGATTCTCGAACTAGTCCCCGAGGCAAAAAGCATTTCTTTATCAACCTCAGGGATTATGGCCGGTGCAAAATCGGCTATGAAGTCCGCCAGTATTTGGGATTTAATAGCAGTTCGTGGTTTATATTCAATATCATATCCGCTAATCTCCACAACCCATTTTGCTAATCGGCCTGAGAGTTTGGGTTTATGCATGGCATTCCTTAAGGGTATAATGTTACGACGCATATGGGATGACATTGAATGTAAGGTTTTTAATTTTGTAGATGCGCTCAATAAAGCCAAAGCAGGTTTTTCTAAACACGGTAGTTCGGTTTCGGTCGTCACCTAGGGTTCGCTTACATAATAAACCGGGTAGCTGCGTACCTTCCTCCTCTCGAACCACAGGGACATCACTTACCGCTATCTTACACAGCACAAGTACGTATATAACCGGCCGTTCGCTTTTGGGCGCGCGGGGATAAAGTGCGCTTGATAAGCACTTCGAGTTCGCTGGGCGTCATCCGACATTCCTAGGGTCCAAGCAAAGTTGATTTTTTTCTTTAGCAACGAGAAAATTGATGAATTTTATCCGAGGATCTGGAGATGAATCGGCTTAGGGCAGCCTATCCGGCCTTGGGCAATAACAGAATTTTCGACGTCGTTTATCGCGGCGATGTCTTCAATTGCCTTTATCTTATCCTGATAGATTTCGATCCTTTGATTCGATGTACTACGAATCCGAGAAACTTACCCAAACTAACACCGAAGGCACACTTTTTCGGTTCAAATTTTCCATGTTGTACTTTCTTAATATACTGAAAGTTTCCTGCAAATACTTTAAATGGTCCTCTGCTCGCAGGGACTTAACGAACATGTCATCTATATAAACTTACATTGATTTCCTTATTTGGTGCTCAAACATGCGGTTGACTAGCCGTTGATAGGTGGCACCGGCATTTTTTAGGCCGAAGGGCATTGCATTATAACAATACGTGTCAGACCTAGTTATGAAAGAGGTTTTTTCTCAATCCTCCGGGTCCATTTGTATTTGGTTGTACCCGGAGTAGGCATCGAGGAAACTCAGTTTATTGTGACCTGCGGTTGCGTCGATCATGCGATTGATGCTGGGTAAAGGAAATGAATCCTTCGACAAGCCTTGTTTAAATCTTTATAGGAAAAATTTAATTCTTTGAATCCTTCGATTTAACAATGGATCCTTGTGTTAAATCTTTATAGTCTACGCACATTCTAAATTTAATTCCCTTTTTAGTATATCCCGCTTTTTCGCATAATCGGAAAATTCGAAACAATTGTGATTTATGAGAAAGGAGGCCATGTTTGAATTTTTCTTAGTAAGTGTATGGCAATTATGGAGATTTGTATGTGAAAACGCCGGAGAAGGCCTAAGGGGCAAAATTGGAATTTTGGAAATTTGTTTCGGAAATTTTGAAATAAGAATTCTAGCTTATTGGGCCAAGAAGACAATAAGCAAATGAGGCCCAAAATTTGAAGGGTGGCCGGCCAACCTAAGGCCCAAGCCCACCCCAATTAATAAATTTTTCCATGTGCCAAATATGTGGCCACTTAAGGGGATAAATATATAGGAATCCCTCTCTAGAATTTTCAAGAGAAGTCAAAAGAAATCAAGAGAAAAAAAAGAAGGCCCTTCGGCCTAGAAGAGAAAGAAGAGAAGAGAAAAGAAAAAATTCTAGGAACTTGGGTGTTGGTTCAAAAATTGTGTCTTCTTGAATTCTTGCTAAGTTCAAGGCGCTTAACAACGTGGCATAATTAGCTAAGCAAAAGAACTACGTTTGCGGAAGATTGGAATTTGGAAGAAAGGTAAGGAATTCATGCTTATGTTATATTATGCTATGGAAGTTTATGTGTATGTTATTATGTGTGGAATTGAATGGAAATCATGGAGTGGTGATTGGTAGTGTGCAAGCCGTGCATGTGTGTGAGTGTGTTGTAGGCCGTGTGTATATATATATAGATTTGGCCGTGTATGTGCATGGTTGTGTATGGAAGATGTGTTGGATTTTATGTTGTATTTTAGTTGTGGCTATGATGTAATTCATGTTGGAAAGGGAAGTTGAATGAATTAGGTTGAAGGTAAGAAAGTGGAGGTTGGCCGTGAGCCATGGTGAATTGGAAATAATGATGAATTGTTTTATTTGATATGTTAGATGTGTTGTTATGATTCTTATAATCTAAACGAAGGAAAATGATGTAAGTTTGTATTGATTTGGAAATGTTGGAAGAATTATGGCCTTATGTTGGAAAGTTGTATATTTTGTATATTTTGTGAATATTTCGTAATATGTTATGGAATGTTTCCGAAGTGATCTTGTTGGGTTGATGAATATGGAAATGTCAATGTTGGATTGAAAGTGTGAAGTTAGAACGGAAATTATTATGTTATGTAGGAAAATGGCTAGTGGTGCCATATTGTGCTTTTTGCAATACTTGTTGTTGTTGTTGGATTGTTAGGTTGTTGTTGTTGATGTATTAAGCCGAGCTACGTCTCGGGGGTGTTGGATTCATAGGGGAAGTGCTGCCGAAATTTCGGTAGCCAAGCATAACCCCAAGTTGAAATATTAGCTTGCATGAATAGTAATTGGTAAGAATGACCATTTGCAGATTTCTGACGAAATCGGAAGTGAAGCCAAGCGAGCATAAGGCGTAATTGAGGTATGTAAAGCCTTGCCCTTATTCTTTGGCATGTTCCGAGTCTAGCAGTTTTGAAAGCGAGCCTCGGTTATGCTTCTCGCTTCTCGGAATTCAAGATTGAAAATAGCGCCAAATCTTTCAAAAGAAGATTGAACCAAATTCTTCTAAACTGACCTATAAGTATGCAACTTCCATAAATGGAGTCGAAACACTCAAAGATGATTATGGACGACTCCCTAAGGTTCATTATCTATAATTTACGTACTTTATTATGGTTGGGTCCGAGGTGGGCCCACAATACCCTGATACTCCCGGTAGGGTTCAAATCGATCTGTTTCTGTCTGATTTTCATAAGTAACTCTTAATTATGTTCTGTCCGCTAACTAATAAGTATTATGACTGTCTTCCTGAATCTGAATATTATTCCGATCTCTGGAACGATTCTGGATACTCTGTTCTGATACGATCTGCTTACTCTGATTTGACTTATCTTCGAACTACTTCGCTTTGATTACGTACGTATGTCGGTCCGTATGTGTATGGTTTCTCATGGATCTGTTCGTGGATGTCTCAATGCTTCCTTCACTGCGCCCGGGCCAGGTTCTGTGATTCGTGCACTTCGCTGCATTGTTCACCGCGTCCCTCGGATGTGCGGGCCGGGATCTGTCTGTATCTGATCCGGATCCGATTATGATTTGATTATGATCTGATTATGTGATATTATGGGGATGGCGGCCAGGATGGCATTTGATCTGATTCTGTCTGTCCACCGCGTCCCGTACTACGAGGGCCGGGTTCTGTTACCGCGTCCCTTATGAAAGGGCCGGGATCTGTCTGTATGTGATTGGGATCCGATTTTTGATATGTCTGTCTGCATATGATTATGACTCTGCATGCATGATTCTGTCTGTTACAGTTCTGTATGTCCGATTTGGAATATGACTCTGTCTGTCACATTTCTGGAAATCTGATTCGGACTCTGATTCGGTCTGTCATACCTTTGAGTTCTGGTTCTGTCTGAGAGTCTGTCTGTACGCTCTGTAAGTCCGATTCCGCTTATGATTCTGTACTACTCTGCTTACGATTCTTCCGTATGCTAAAGTCCGACTCTCGCCCCCCCCTCGTCCGTACGCTCCGTAAGTCCGACTCCGCTACGAATCCGATTCTCGTCCGCCCTATTTCGTATTTCCGTCTGTTATGATTTTATATATCTGATTCTGGTTACTTTGATTATGTATGCTATGTTCCGCTTTACATACTCGGTACACTTCCGCATCGACCCCTCGCTTCTCGGGGCCGTGTTACATGCCCGCGTGCACGGACGCGCCACACGGTACGCCGCCGCTTAGGTTATCGGTCTCGTCGTCCGGAGAGCTCCTTTCGATCCGAGCCGATACTTTTGGTATATATCTTCCGTTGTCCGTTTGTTCTGTATATATGATCATCTGGGTACGGCGGGGCCCTGTCCCGTCTTTTGATTCTGTTCTGTATGTTAGAGGTCTGCAGACATGTTTGTGGGATATGGGTTGTCACTGTTCGGTAAGTTGTGCGAGTTTGTGACTTTGTCTAATATCCACCGGCGGCTTCTTGTCGTACGTATATATATGTATATATGTGTATGTATGTTCGAGCGGTGCACCTTATATCCGTATGGATTTAAATATGTCGAAAAACGCATTAGCTATTTTTTTCTATATATGGATCCGTTAGGTAGGTACGTACGGGTGTCCGGTAGGACACCGTCACGGCCCACGGGCCGGGTCGTGACAAAAGTGGTATCGAGCGGTCGGTTCTCGGAATGTCTCGCAGCCGTGTCTAGTAGAGTCTTGTTTATCGGTGTGTTGGGCCCCACATCTATAAACAGAGGCTACGGACATCTAGGATGTTATGTTACCCTTTCTTTGAATCTTAGATCGTGCGTTAGAGCGTGGAATAAGGATGGGTCCTTCTAACGAATTTTTCGCCGATGCCTCTCCGATATACGCGAGGCTCGGGCAAAAGAGCGACAACGGGAGAGACATTTTGGGAAATTACTTCGACCCTCCCGGACCCATGCCCGTGTGATTGTAGGTTGATAAAGATGAAGAGGGCAGGCCCCTCGACGAGGGGGGATGGGGGTGCCAAGAAGGCCCCCAGATGTCACCGGGGACCAAGTAGACGGAGCCCCGACCTATTCGATTGAGATGATGACGATCCTTCGAGGATCCGGCGACGATCCCTCCCGGACGAGGACCCGCGACCTCGGCGAGGAGGATCCCCAGAGAGCCGACTACGACACGGATCCGTCCGAGTATGGAGCGGGGGCACCGGAGAGGAGCTCCCCGACACGCGTGCCGCTCCTGGCCTTGGTGGAGCACTATGTTCCGCCGCCTTCTTCGGCGAGCGTTACGCCATATTCCGGTACCCTTTATCCCGGTCATCGGTGAACCCGAGAGTCGTCGGACCACCTATACCCCTCGATATTCGGACGAGGTGGGTGACGAGGAGGAGCACCCCTCGCTCTATAGCTTACTAGATCGGATGCCGGGAGGCGGGCTCGTCCACGGTATACGAGTATTTATTGAAATTTGTTCTATATATGTGCGTGTATTTGTTGCATAATTGTGTAGTTTGGACCGGTGGGACCCGCTACAGAAATTTCTGAAAAATTTATTAAGGCGCTGAACTGCCCTAAATTACGTGGCAAAGATCGTGTGGGGCATTTGACGCAAGGATATTATCGATAACGCGCCAGAATGCATAAAAGTTTTGAAGTTAAGCGTGCAAATAGACCGGAGCCACTCGGGATGGGTGACCTCCCTGGGAAGTACGTCAAGAATTTTTCACAATTATGGATATGGAGACTAAATGTGAATTTGGGGTAACTTAAGTTGAATTTGAGTATATGGAGTGATTAGAGATTCTAAAAATACGGCCGCTCGACTATGGTCGCAAATATGGACGTACGCAATTAATCTCTTTTTTGCAAAATATGTGCATCGGTGAAGCCGTGTTGCTACTATATTCTCGTATCCGATCGTGATCGTACGCTAACGTCCGATTACGTATCTCGTTTAATATGTCTCTGTACGTCCAACTCCGATCATGATTCTGTCCGAAAAACTTCGGTACGTCTGATTCTGATTTCAAATCTGTCTGATAAATTTCTGTACATCTGACTCTGATACGAATCTATTTGATATATTTCTGTATGTCTGCCCCGGATCACGGATCTGTCTGACACACGTCTGTACGTCTGACCTCAGCTGTGAATCTGTCTGGTGTATGTGTCTACATGTCTGACTCTGATTTCGAAATCTGTCCGATAAATCTCAATACGTCTGACTCTGATTATAGATCCGTCTGATGAACTTTTATACGTTTGGCTCTAATTTTAAAACCGCTTAAGACACGTCGGGTTATGCTTCTGTCTGTTGCACTTTCGTGCTTCTGACTCCGAATATGACCCCGTCTGACGTCCGTTTGCTCTTCTGGTTCTGGTTAAGATTCTGTCCGCCGTATATCCGATCTAAGACGGTACGAACAACTCTAATACGGCGATATCGAAGAAAGGTGGATGAAGTTGGGAAATGAAGGCCGTTACTGGCTCTTCGATCAAGTGCAAGTATGTAAATGGCAAGTAGACCTCCCCGACTGATTTTGATCTACCATGAGGTTGAATTAACATTCGAGGACGAATGTTTTAAAGGGGGGGAGAATGTTATATCCCGCTTTTTCGCATAATCGGAAAATTCGAAACAATTGTGATTTATGAGAAAGGAGGCCATGTTTGAATTTTTCTTAGTAAGTGTATGGCAATTATGGAGATTTGTATGTGAAAACGCCGGAGAAGGCCTAAGGGCAAAATTGGAATTTTGGAAATTTGTTTCGGAAATTTTGAAATAAGAATTCTAGCTTATTGGGCCAAGAAGACAATAAGCAAATGAGGCCCAAAATTTGAAGGGGTGGCCGGCCAACCTAAGGCCCAAGCCCACCCCAATTAATAAATTTTTCCATGTGCCAAATATGTGGCCACTTAAGGGGATAAATATATAGGAATCCCTCTCTAGAATTTTCAAGAGAAGTCAAAAGAAATCAAGAGAAAAAAAGAAGGCCCTTCGGCCTAGAAGAGAAAGAAGAGAAGAGAAAAGAAAAAAATTCTAGGAACTTGGGTGTTGGTTCAAAAATTGTGTCTTCTTGAATTCTTGCTAAGTTCAAGGCGCTTAACAACGTGGCATAATTAGCTAAGCAAAAGAACTACGTTTGCGGAAGATTGGAATTTGGAAGAAAGGTAAGGAATTCATGCTTATGTTATATTATGCTATGGAAGTTTATGTGTATGTTATTATGTGTGGAATTGAATGGAAATCATGGAGTGGTGATTGGTAGTGTGCAAGCCGTGCATGTGTGTGAGTGTGTTGTAGGCCGTGTGTATATATATATATAGATTGGCCGTGTATGTGCATGGTTGTGTATGGAAGATGTGTTGGATTTTATGTTGTATTTTAGTTGTGGCTATGATGTAATTCATGTTGGAAAGGGAAGTTGAATGAATTAGGTTGAAGGTAAGAAAGTGGAGGTTGGCCGTGAGCCATGGTGAATTGGAAATAATGATGAATTGTTTTATTTGATATGTTAGATGTGTTGTTATGATTCTTATAATCTAAACGAAGGAAAATGATGTAAGTTTGTATTGATTTGGAAATGTTGGAAGAATTATGGCCTTATGTTGGAAAGTTGTATATTTTGTATATTTTGTGAATATTTCGTAATATGTTATGGAATGTTTCCGAAGTGATCTTGTTGGGTTGATGAATATGGAAATGTCAATGTTGGATTGAAAGTGTGAAGTTAGAACGGAAATTATTATGTTATGTAGGAAAATGGCTAGTGGTGCCATATTGTGCTTTTTGCAATACTTGTTGTTGTTGTTGGATTGTTAGGTTGTTGTTGTTGATGTATTAAGCCGAGCTACGTCTCGGGGGTGTTGGATTCATAGGGGGAAGTGCTTTGCCGAAATTTCGGTAGCCAAGCATAACCCCAAGTTGAAATATTAGCTTGCATGAATAGTAATTGGTAAGAATGACCATTTGCGATTTCTCGACGAAATCGAAGTGAAGCCAAGCGAGCATAAGGCGTAATTGAGGTATGTAAAGCCTTGCCCTTTATTCTTTGGCATGTTCTGAGTCTAGCAGGCTTGAAAGCGAGCCTCGGTTATGCTTCTGCTTCTCGGAATTCAAGATTGAAAATAGCGCCAAATCTTTCAGTAAGATTGAACCAAATTCTTCTAAACTGACCTATAAGTATGCAACTTCCATAAATGGAGTCGAAACACTCTAAGATGATTATGGACGACTCCCTAAGGTTCATTATCTATAATTTACGTACTTTATTATGGTTGGGTCCGAGGTGGGCCCACAATACCCTGATACTCCCGGTAGGGTTCAAATCGATCTGTTTCTGTCTGATTTTCATAAGTAACTCTTAATTATGTTCTGTCCGCCAACTAATAAGTATTATGACTGTCTTCCTGAATCTGAATATTATTCCGATCTCTGGAACGATTCTGGATACTCTGTTCTGATACGATCTGCTTACTCTGATTTGACTTATCTTCTGAACTACTTCAGTTTGATTACGTCTGTATGTCGGTCTGTATGTGTATGGTTTCTCATGGATCTGTTCGTGGATGTCTCAATGCTTCCTTCACTGCGCCCGGGCCAGGTTCTGTGATTCGTGCACTTCGCTGCATTGTTCACCGCGTCCCTCGGATGTGCGGGCCGGGATCTGTCTGTATCTGATCCGGATCCGATTATGATTTGATTATGATCTCGATTATGTGATATTATGGGGATGGCGGCCGTGATGGCATTTGATCCGATTCTCGTTCGTCCACCGCGTCCCGTACTACGAGGGCCGGGTTCGTTACCGCGTCCCTTATGAAAGGGCGGGATCCGTCCGTATGTGATTGGGATCCGATTTTTGATATGTCTCGTTCGCATATGATTATGACTCGCATGCATGATTCATTCGTTACGCTTCGTATGTCCGATTTGGAATATGACTCGTCACATTTCGGAAATCGATTCGGACTCGATTCCGTCCGTCATACCTTTGAGTTCACAGAGTCCGTCCGTACGCTCCGTAAGTCCGATTCCGCTTATGATTCGTACTACTCGCTACGATTCTCCGTCCGTATGCTCCGTAAGTCCGACTCTCGCTATGACTCGTCCGTACGCTCTCGTAAGTCTGACTCCGCTACGAATCCGATTCTGTCCGCCCTATTTCTGTATTTCCGTCTGTTATGATTTTATATATCTGATTCTGGTTACTTTGATTATGTATGCTATGTTCCGCTTTACATACTCGGTACACTTCCGTACTGACCCCCTGCTTCTCGGGGGCTGTGTTACATGCCCACGTGCGTACGCGCCACACGGTACGCCGCCGCTTAGGTTATCGGTCCGTCCGTCGTCCGGAGAGCTCCTTTCGATCCGAGCCGATACTTTTGGTATATATCTTCTCGTTGTCCGTTTGTTCGTATATATGATCATCCGGGTACGACGGGCCCCGTCCCGTCTTTTGATTCTCGTTCGTATGTTAGAGGTCCGTACACATGTTTGTGGGATATGGGTTGTCACCGTTCGGTAAGTTGTGCGAGTTTGTGACTTTGTCTAATATAACGCCTTAACGGCTTCTCGTACAGTGTTTTAGTATGTATATATGTGTATGTATGTTCGAGCGGTGCACCTTATATCCGTATGGATTTAAATATGTTAGACGCATTAGCTATTTGGTATATTGATCCGTTAGGTTAACAGATTTTTCAACCGCGAACATTTTCTTTGGGCCGTTTTTCACTACGAATGGTCGTGATCCCTCCGGGGTCGGGAATTTCAACGCCCGATGCATAGTCGGGGACAAGCTTTTCACGAGGGCGAATCCACTCGTCTTCCCAACAATGCATTGTATCCCATGTCTCCCTCTATCACATAAAATTTGGTCTGCTGTGTAGTTCATGTAGTGTTGATCGATAAAGTGATTTCACTCTTTGTCGTCTCGCAAGCCATGTTGAATTTGTTAAGGACTCGTATTGCTGGTACGATCTGATCTAATAGTCCCAGCTGCTCGATAACTCTCCATCGGATGATATTAGCCGAGCTACCTAGATCAATTAACACACATTTAATTCTAAGTTTATTGACAAGGACAGATATTACCAGTGCGTCGTTATGAGGCTGAATGATGCCTTCCATGTCGTCGTCACTGAACGAGATGGGACCGTCGGGGTCATCATTCTGAATATGCTTTTCTCTTGTTATGGAAACTTTGGTGCGTTTCACTACCATCCCTAGGGGAATGTCCGTTCCTCCCATGATCATGTGTATCACTTACTGAGGCTCTTCCGGTCTATCTTGCTTGTTGGCGTCCACGTTCTTGAAGTGAGTTTTTGCTCGTTCACTTAGAAATTCTTGAAGGTGTCCCAAGTTAAACAGACGGGCAACCTCCTCTCTCAGCTGCCGACAATCTTTGATTCGATGGCCGTGAGTGTGATGGCATTTGCAAATAAGGCTTTTATCTCGCTTTTCTGGATCAGATTGGATTGGCCTTGGGTGCCTCGTTTCTTTGTTACGGATAACGGCCGCTGCTATGGTCGCTATATCGATGCAGAAATTATACTCGGATAACCTGGGAATTTCTCTATTTCCTGAGGTTCTATTGACAACATTCTTGTTCATCAATCCACGATTACTTGGGCCTCGATCGCTCCTTCGACTATTTCTTTTATCGTTCTTGCTCGATTCACTGTTGTGCCCGTTATCCCTTCGATCAGGTGGATAAAGTTGATACCTATCATATGATGGTCTTGAGTCTCGATACGTCGTTCTCTTCGATCGATCATTCCCTTTACCGGAATACCATGATACTAAGGCAGCTCTCAATCTTATCATCTTCGACCCTAATTTTCGATTGATACCTGTTGTGTACATCAGCCCAGGCGATTGCCGGGTATTCTATCAGATTTTGCTTTAGCTCCATAGATGTGATCGAGCTTCTTGAGTTGAGCCCTTAAGTGAAAGCCTGAACGGCCTAATCGTCAGTGACCGGAGGTAAGTCCATAAGTTCCATTTCAAATCGGGCCATAAACTCGCGGAGGGTTTCGTCATCTCGCTACTTAACGTTGAACAAGTCCGACTTTCGGGTTTCGACCTTGATGGCTCCGGCGAGAGCTTTGACAAAAGCATCCGCGAGCATGGCAAATGAATCAATCGAATGCTCGGGCAAGTTGTGATACCATATCGTTGCTCCCTTGGACAGGGTTTCCCCGAATTTCTTAAGCAGCACCGATTCCCTTTTATTGTCAGCGAGATCGTTGCCTTTAATAGCACACGTGTATGCAGTCACATATTCGTTTGGGTCCGTTGTCCCGTTATACTTCGGGATATCGGGCATGCGAAATCTCTTCG
The DNA here is from genome assembly GCF_029784015.1 of Lycium ferocissimum. Classification (NCBI taxonomy): domain Eukaryota; kingdom Viridiplantae; phylum Streptophyta; class Magnoliopsida; order Solanales; family Solanaceae; genus Lycium; species Lycium ferocissimum. Next base: position 54,177,067 of record NC_081343.1, on the reverse strand, counting down.
GGATTTTCATCGGTGCCGCACTTGGCGAAAAAGGCATTTGGACGAATTTTTTCGAATCCTGTCCCTTCAACACCGGAGGTGCCCCAGGAATCTGGTCGACCCTCGAGTTGTAGTTCTCTACCTTCTTATTGTTCGCCTCTATCTTCTTTTCTCTAGATTCGACTCGTTTCGTCAATTCTTCGAGCATCCTTACTAGCTCACCACTCCGCCCGAGATGATTCTCGTTATTCTGAGTAGCGTGCCTTTCTTCCATTTTTCACCGTCTAATTGTTACGAGCAACATCGGTGCTTGATTTCGCCCGAATTGTGCTATGATCTCGACAAGTACGAAGTGGGCCATAGCCATGTCCAACTACTAAGTCGTCAGCAAAGATGGCTCCATTATCCCCGTTCTACCGCACGTTGCCCACCGATGACCCGACTTGATCAAGATTAACTAGGGGTACGTTGTTGTTAGGTATGCCTCATCGTTATGCTAGTGATGGCTTGACTCAACTTGAAAATTGACAGAATGGGAGTCCAAAGATGTTTGGTAGACCTGAAATCAAACCTTAAAGAACAAGTGTAAAATATCGAGTGTAATCAAAACTTTGTATTAAACCACCACTATTATCCCTGGCCCCACAGTTGGCGCCAAACTGTTTACCCTAAAAATGGATAACAATTGAATTTATAGACGAAGCCAAGGATATGTAGTTTAATTTAATACAAAATCAGACTACAAATCTAGTTATGGAGGGCACCGGTTGACGTCGAATACCGGGGTCGAGGTTAATGCATGGGGCCGAATGGCTAATTCTGAAAAGTGAAATAAGTAAGACGAACAATGCTGATAATATTATTGCGTGTTTGAAATATGAATATGTTGCTCTCTTTGTGGGGGGAAAAACCTAGGCAAAATAAAGGGGGGTCTCTTCTTTATATAGTAGAAGAGTCCCAACCCTAGTACAAAACTAAATAAGGAATAAAATCGAATAACATCTGTTGACAACTGTTGGCGTAATCGGTGCCGAAATATCCGCCATCAGCCGGATATTTTGATTTTCTTATCATGATGACTAACTGCCTCTTCAACCTACCTCAATGCTTTGATTCTGCTCGATCCCCGATTAGATTGGTCTCATATCGATCGAGCATAGTTTTCTTGTTGGGAAACCGGGTATATCAGTTACCTCGGTTTAACCCGTGTATAAATGTAATATCAAAACTAATTTTTTTTTAGTTTTAGTTAACATGTGAAAAGACTTAATTGAGTAACGCGACATCTGCAAGTGATATATCCTACAAAAGAATTGCATTGGTGAGTGTTGGGTTAAATCAGTCAAAGATATTCCTAATTTTCTGAAAATGTCTCACACATCGTCTGAATATTGTGTGCGTCTCTAAGCTCATAAGAAGTAGTAAATCGAGCCCCAAGCTATCATCTACCTTCGTCATACTTGTCCCGCTGAATCTGGGCTGGTCTCTAATACCAATTGTTGGGCTAAATCAGCCAAAGATATTTTTAACATGGTATGGTATTGATATTTTTAACATGGTCCGCTTTGGACCAAACCCGCACGATTTTGCTCGAAAGACCTCATGCCATTAAGAGATTCTACACTTTATATGTAGCTTCCCATCCAAAAAATGAGCTCTTCATTTAAAAAATTCTCTTTTAAAGAATATTCTCATACCAAAGATTAGACATTTCACTAGCATTTTAATATTTAATCCAATTTTTTTTTTTTTTTAATAACTCAAAATCTCATCCGTACCTACTATTCATTCACTTGATAATGTGAAATCATTAAATTCATTCGAAATTACCGTGAGCCATATTTGGCAAAAACCTAGCTTTCACAGTGTATTCCCGTGTTATGAAAAATAACTCTGATTTTATCCAATGTTTAAGGAAAGACTACAAAGTTGAATCCATGTCATAAAAACTTTACCTTAATTGAAAATAGGACCCATACAGCATGAAAGTTCATGCTAATAAATTGTGGCATTCCCACCATTATTGCAGCAGAAAATGAATTAACTAAATTCTGCATCATTAATTCAAAAATGTTTAGACAATTATTCGGAAGTACTAGCATACTATTCCCATCCCATGTAAGATAAAACCCAGATTTTTGTTCAATAACAAAAAGGAAAAACAAGCAAACAAAAAAAAGAAAATTAAAGCACACAATCATTTCCACATTCCAAAAATATTTTAAAAAAGGACAGAGTCCATCTCCATATAGTTCACTCTATATATAATAATTACTTAAAACCAAATACACTATAAATGTCTCTCTCGAAAAACAAACAACCTGTCTTAGTCAGCTTTTACTACTTCCTTTTCCCAAAAAGAAATTTTCAGTCTTTCCTTTCTTCTTCTTCTTTCTTGATCCTCAGACCATTCTTTTGAAAAAAGCAAGAACCAAAAATGACACTTTCAATTTCAATAATGTTTCTTCAAATCTTAGTTACCCTTTTGTTGCCAACTTCAATTTTCTCACTTAACCAAGAGGGTCTCTATTTACACAATGTAAAACTCGGATTTGATGACCCTGATAATGTTCTTTCAAACTGGAACGAACATGATGATACACCATGTAACTGGTTTGGTATATCATGTGACCAAATAACTCGTTCTGTTACATCCTTTGACCTTTCGAACGCCAACATTGCTGGTCCTTTTCCGACACTTGTTTGTCGGTTAAAGAAACTTCGTTACATTTCATTGTACAACAATGAAATTAACTCCACTTTACCTGAATCTTTTTCTGGGTGTGAATCAGTTGAACATCTTGATTTAGCTCAGAATTACTTAGTTGGTACACTTCCAGCAAGTTTAACTGAACTCCCAAAGTTGAAATACCTTGATTTGTCGGGTAATAACTTTACCGGTGATATTCCGGTGAGTTTCGGGTATTTTAAGCAACTTGAAGTTCTTGGGTTAGTTGGAAACTTGCTTGACGGGACTATACCAGCGTTTCTTGGAAATATTTCAACGTTAAAGCAGTTGAATCTGAGCTACAACCCGTTTTCACCGGGTCGGGTCCCGCCTGAGTTGGGAAATCTGACAAATCTTGAGGTTTTATGGCTTTCGGATTGTAATTTGATTGGTGAAGTTCCTCACACATTGGGCCAGTTGAAGAATATTGTGGATTTGGACCTTGCTGTGAACTACTTGGATGGGCCGATTCCGGGTTGGTTGACTGAGTTGACTAATGTTGAGCAAATTGAGCTGTATAACAACTCGTTTACCGGTGAGTTACCGGTGAATGGGTGGTTGGAAATGAAGGCGTTGAGGCGAATCGATGTGTCGATGAATCGGGTTGGTGGTGTGATTCCCAGGGAGTTGTGTGAGTTGCCACTTGAGTCACTTAATCTTTATGAGAACCAGATGTTTGGTGAATTGCCAAAAGGCATTGCGAATTCGCCCAATTTGTATGAGTTGAGGCTTTTTCACAATAGTTTTAATGGTAGTTTGCCTAAAGATCTTGGAAAGAATTCACCTTTGTTGTGGATTGATGTGTCAGAGAACAAATTTTCTGGTGAAATTCCGGAAAATTTGTGTGGGAAAGGGTTGTTGGAGGAGCTTTTGATGTTAAATAACTTGCTTTCTGGTGAAATTCCGGCGAGTTTGAGTGAATGCCGGAGTTTATTGCGAGTGAGGTTGGCTCACAATCAGTTATCCGGTGATGTTCCGGTGGGGTTCTGGGGTTTGCCACACCTTTCCCTGTTGGAGCTCGCGGATAATTCACTCTCTGGTGATATCGCGAAAACTATAGCCAGTGCTTCAAATTTATCAGCTCTGATTTTGTCAAAGAACAAATTTTCAGGTTCCATTCCTGAAGAGATTGGTTCTCTGGAAAATCTTCTTGATTTTGTGGGGAATGATAACCAGTTTTCTGGGCCTTTACCTGCAAGTGTAGTGATTCTTGGACAATTGGGAAGGCTGGATCTTCACAACAATGAGTTAACTGGTAAGCTTCCAAGTGGGATTCATTCTTTGAAGAAATTGAATGAATTGAACTTGGCAAACAATGATCTTTCTGGAGATATCCCCAAGGAAATTGGGAGCTTGTCTGTTTTGAATTATCTTGATCTGTCAGGTAACAAGTTTTCAGGGAAAATCCCAGTGGAGTTACAGAATTTGAAGCTCAATCAGCTTAACTTGTCGAACAATGACCTTTCGGGTGATATTCCCCCTGTTTATGCAAAGGAAATGTATAAGAGTAGTTTTTTGGGGAATGCTGGTCTATGTGGAGACATTGAGGGGTTGTGTGAAGGAACAGCTGAAGGTAAAACTGCTGGTTATGTTTGGTTATTGAGGTTACTCTTTACCCTCGCTGGATTGGTGTTTGTAATTGGGGTTTTTTGGTTCTACTGGAGGTACAAGAATTTTCAGAAAGCTAAAAGGGCTATTGATAAGTCTAAATGGACTTTGATGTCGTTTCATAAATTGGGTTTCAATGAGTATGAAATCTTGGATGCTCTTGATGAGGACAACTTAATTGGCAGTGGCTCTTCTGGGAAGGTTTACAAGGTTGTTCTGAGCAAGGGTGACACTGTTGCGGTGAAGAAGATTTTGAGAAATACGAAAATAATGGATGAAAATAGTGATATAGAGAAAGGTTCTAGCATTCAAGAAGATGGATTTGAAGCGGAGGTTGAGACTTTAGGGAAGATTCGGCACAAGAATATTGTTAAGCTATGGTGTTGTTGTACAACTAGGGATTGCAAACTTCTGGTCTATGAGTATATGCCTAATGGAAGCTTGGGTGATTTGCTACACAGCAGCAAAAGTGGGCTTCTAGACTGGCCTATGAGATATAAGATAGCTATGGATGCAGCTGAGGGACTCTCTTACTTGCATCATGACTGTGCTCCACCGATTGTTCACAGAGATGTTAAGTCAAACAACATCTTGCTGGATGGTGATTTTGGAGCTCGAGTTGCTGATTTTGGTGTAGCAAAGGCGGTCGATGCCAATGCTAATGCCAAGGGAATCAAGTCCATGTCTGTTATTGCAGGGTCTTGTGGTTACATTGCTCCAGGTCAGTGGATTAATTTTTCACTTTGCAGCTTCAGTTTCATGAGTTTGTTCATATTGATATCATGTTGAGTTATACTTACAAATTGTTATGCCTTTAATTTCTGAATTCTTGCCTTTCAAAAATGAGATCTAGTAGTATTACTTTAGTAGTGTTGCATCTATTGAGTAGAAGGCTAGATCTATGTACTGCAATATTTCCTAGATATCCCACATTTTGGTAAGTAATAAACCTCTGATAGAAATCGGCTCATATCTGGACTACCCTAATATAGTAACAGGCTAACAGCGCATCGTTGCTCTGGATAATAGCTTTTGAATAGTCAAGTAGGCTCCACAAGTTTGTGTATCCAAGTTATAAACGGCTTTGATGATGTTGTTCTTAGAATAAAAGACTGTATTAAGACTCTAGAAAAAGTCAACTTATGATGTTTGAAATCTTAATAGCTAGCTATATTGGGGGGCAGCTGTTAAGGTTAATTATCAACTACCCATATTTTGGGTTTCTTGTGGTCATTCTTTGTTTAGATTTGCATTGTGGTTTCCTTGTAACTGCTGAGTGGATTGAATTCTTTTTTTACATTGCAGAATATGCATACACACTGCGGGTGAATGAGAAGAGTGATATATACAGCTTCGGTGTGGTCATCCTAGAGCTTGTGACTGGGAAACGCCCCGTGGATCCCGAGTTCGGGGAAAAGGACTTGGTGAAGTGGGTTTGCAGTACATTGGACCAGAAGGGCATAGATCATGTAATTGACCCTAAACTTGATTCTTGTTTCAAGGAGGAGATATGCAAGGCCCTAAATATTGGCCTACTCTGCACTAGCCCTCTCCCGATTAACCGACCCTCGATGAGACGGGTCGTTAAAATGTTGCAAGAAGCGGGTGGTGGGAACCAGCCCAAGGCTGCTTCAAAGGACGGGAAATTGACACCTTATTACTATGAAGAAGCATCAGATCATGGAAGTGTAGCTTAAGGATGGCTTAACAAATTTTGTCACGAAGGATGAAGTTGAAAAGTGAGATTCATTAACTTCGTTGTTCATCTGCTAACTACTCAATTCTTTGTCCACTCAAGTACCCACTAGATGTTTGCTGTTATTTTGGGTTGAGGGGGAGAAAGAATTGAAATTAAATGAAAAAAGGAGAACAAAAGAATATTAGGAGAAGAAGTAAGTTGGAAGAAGTTCGTTTCTCATTGTAAATTTCATCCAACTACCAAAATTATTGCAGTAATTACTACTATCTGGCATTAAAAGATCTTTAATATGCTACCTGTACTCCATTTTCTTGACAGTGTTTTTTCTTCAATCCCCAGCATCTTTCTGGTGAATTCTCAGTCTAATCAAGCAATTTTTAAAGTTGGTTGTTGCAATTGAGCTACTGCTTTTAATGGTAACTAATAGAGCATGTACCAGATTTTTACCAAAAGAAGGGGAATATTTCACCTTCCTCTAGGCTTATTCTTGAAAGATGTTAATACTATTTTGAAATTGTTTACTGTGTAAACGTTAGAGACTGTGATACCAATTATTATGATGTGCTAGAGTTTGGTGAGTTATTTATGGTCCTCTTCTCATTAACCTTAATGGGTCCCTTGGCTTCATTTCTACCTCATATTGCATTAGTACATACTGAAATATTTCACCAGAACTATGGCCAAGGGAAGGAGAACAGGTCATAAATAGTCCTTTATCTAAATTTACACATCAAACCAAACCAATTAACTATACACTTTTCGATCTCAGTTTTTCCTTTTTCCGCTATTCAAAAAACTTATCAAATTTAGTTTCCGTTTATTTTATATAAACAACAAGATAAACCCATAAACCTCCGTGAGATTCTTAAGTTAAACCATTCCTCAAAATGTTCTCTCTCTCTCTTTACTCTTTTCCCTCAAGTTCATAAAATCTTTAAAATCAATTTTTTTTCCTAATTAACAAGCCATAAACCGAAAAGTTATCGATTTTGTAAAAAAGTGCGGCTAAAAATAAAATAATAATAATTAAAAAACTTACTGACCCCCGTTTTTTTTTTTTTCTTGAAAATTAAAGAATGAAATATAGGAATTTGAATAGAACCCGGTATGTTCTAACATTAAAGGCTTTACCATCAGACCACCGATATTCTTTTGTTCATATGTTGACAGGTTTAATTTATACTTTTTTTCGTTCTAAAAACCGAAGGATATAAAAAAAAAAAAAAAAAAAAAAAATAATATGATAATAGATTAAAAATAATATAAAAAATAATTATATTTTTATTTTTACATTACAAATAAATATTTTTATGTATAAATATTATAAAAATTGAATACATGTAATGTCTTTTCAATTTCGTAGGTTGAGTTTGACTTTTTTTTTTTTTTAAACAAGCAACTAAAAAGATTAGAGAGAGAGAGAGACAGGTTTGAAGAATGGTTTAACCATTAATCGAGTTTTTATAGATTTGTACAAAAATTTATCCAAATCGTTTGGTGCCGATTTGTCAGAGTTTACTTCATTTTAGTATCTATTCCTCTAACCAAAACTATGGCCAAGGGAAGAGACAATCCAGAAGGACAGTAGAGTATTTGATAGCCAACATGTGAGACTTCTTCCACGTGTGCTTGTTTGTTTCCTGATTTATTTATTTGAAATATTAGAAAACGACTAGCAAAGAAAAAAAAAAAGAAGAAGAAGAAGAAGAAGAAGAAGACCAAGAGATAAAATACTGGGATTAAGAAAGTGAAAGGGATTTAGACAGTTGGATCAACTTTATCAAATCTGGAACACGCCTCATTTGTGTAAAACATGCACTGACCACATAGATAGAAAATTAAAAAAAAGGGAAAAAGGTTAAAAATACTCCTCTAATTTGAAAATAGGGGTAAAAAATATCATTGAACTTATTTTTGATTAAAAATATCTTTCATCCTAAAATTTTCAAATATACCCATTGTCTTGATGGAATTATCATAAAAGCAATCCAAAATCATTTTTTAAACACATTTCCCCATCATTTAAACCCCGACAGTAAATAATAACCCATAAGATCCCCTTATTCCCCAATATGTAGGTTTGAAGTTTGAGGGAATTGGGGGAATAAGGAATCTTATGGGTTATTATTTAGTTGGATCGGATTTAAATAATGAATGTTTAAAAATGATTTGAGATTATTTTGGGGATAATTTCTATTATGATAGGGTATATTTGAAAACTTTAAGGATGAGAGGGGTATTTGACCCAAAATAAGTTCGGAGGATATTTTTAGCCCTTTTTCCAAAGTAGAGGGATATTTTTGACCCTGTTCCCTAAAAAAATGGGTGTGTATTTGGACAGACATTTGGCGGGTAAAAAGTTCCAAGGAGGGATATGTAAAATGTAAAAGGGATTTGGCTACAGAACTGAAGAGGTAATCTACTCTACTTCAAAGTATCTAAGCTTACCTTTTTTGTTAAATCATCGGCTCCACCAATAACGAAAAGTCTAGAATTGAAACATCGGAATGAAAAATCTATTTATTTTTCTTGGTTTATCAAGCGCAAATTCGGATTAGTTAGACAAGTGATTTCACATATTTTTCCTAATTTTAAATTTGGGGATTGAATCACTCCATTAACGTTACACATTTGATGCAAGACACGTAGAATCAAATCTAAAGGCTTGAAATTTTCTTAGGGCATTCTCCAATAGACTTTTGTCCTTTGTCAAAGGGCATGGTGGTTGGAACAACAATTCCTAATATTCATATCTGTTGTCTTTTGGAAGAGTAACTATTTTTGTTTCTTCTCTACTTTTTTCTCTTCCCTATTTCTAGCTAAGTACAAATATTCTTCAAGGTGGTCACTATATGGAACTTCTCATCCTTCAAAATGAAAGCATACAATAATATCTGAGGTGGGTAAAGTTTGGGCCTTCATAATAAATTGGAATAATCTTGGGTATTAGAAATTGAGAAAATTCAGATACAATTAATGTGGCATATTAAAGGGGGATATCTTTTAAGAAAGACAAATAAATGTACAAGAATTAGGGGTGAAGTGGGTAATATGAACTTATGAAATACTAGTACTTGAACTTTATCCAATATGTTTGTCTATTGGTGAAGGAATGGTGGTTGGAAAAATAATTCCCAATTCATTACTATCATTCAATTCAGTGCCCCACCTTTACTAGTGGGTGAGCTTAGCTATCATCTCTTGACCCTCAAAAGAGTAAATAAGTTAAAAAGAAGAGAGGAATAAGCTTCTTTAGTACAAATTAAAAAAAAAGAAAAAAGTGTCTCACATAAAATGAGATAGAAGGAGGTACTAGGAGTGTGCAATATATAAATAGAGGCATCAAGGTAGAGAGCACTTACTTTTTAATAAGTCATACAAAATGTGAAATACAACTATTAGACTAAGTTTTAAATACCGAATGATAAATAAAAATAGTATACAAACGGAAGGCTAGAAGAGAAAGAAGGATTTTGAGCGAAAATCGTCATCTTATATATGTTCTAATCAAATAATTTAAAGTATATAAATTGATCAATCCAAGAGTTAAGCGTACACGATTTCCTTAACACAGTTTTTCTTTTTTTTTTTTTTTTTTTTAAAGAAGAAATTGCACGAATTTCCCTTGAAATAGGCTGGTCTTCAATTTTTCCCCTTTAGTATGCCCAGTGGGGCATCAGTTTGTTAGTTACGTTGGGCATAACTTGTGAGATATTATAATGTGAAAGTATAAATTCATGCCCCGTGAAAAAAATATTTGTTATGAGGGACAAAATAGCCCATTAGTGCCAATGACCCTCTTAGGAAAGCAACCACAGAAAAGACATTTTTTTGCACGGATTGCCCTTCAGAGGCGCTGGTCTTCAATACTTGCCCCTCAAATTGCTGGTTTTTAACTTTTACCCATCGCTTAAAAAAGTGGCCGAAAATACCCCGAGGTTTTAGATTCAATCCCCGCTCAGTAAAAAAAAAAAAAACAACAATTTCGCAAGGCAAGGCTTTGCTAAAAATTCTGCCGTAAGGCAAAAGTTTGCCTTGACAATTTTTTTTTTTACTTTGCTGGAATTCTATAAAAGTTAGGCCTCTGAATAAGCCTACTTTTGCTCCAAATTCTGTCTTGTGAATTTGTTTTTTTTTTTTTTAATTGAGCCGGGATTCGAACCCAGAACCTCGAGATATTTTAGGCGAAATGACAAAATTTAAAGACCAAAGAATTTGAGGGACAAAAATTAAACACCACCCCCGGATAATGGCAATCGTGCAAATTGTCCTTTCAACAAGAATGCCATGTAAAACCTGTGAATTGGGATCACATTCCATCTCTTTAGGCCCAAGCACGTGTGCGCATTGACGAGGAAACAGGCCCAAAATATCTTTTTTTTTGCGCGGATTATCCTTCATTTGGGGTGCTCTTCAATTTTTACCCTTCAAATTGGTGGTCTTTAAGTTTTTCCTTCGCTCTACAATAGTTGTGAACTTCAAACCCTTCTCGAAGAAAAATAAAAATAAAATCTGCGAGGCGTGGTTGCGGGTGCACAAATCTGTCCATGCGAGAGCGGGGCCTTAATTTGCGGTGGCAAAAATTTGCGGCATTCTACCTGTAAGGCCCAAATTCTGCCTTGCATGGGAGAATTTTGCCTTAAGGCAGCTGAAATTCTGCCTGAAGGACAAAAGTTAGAGACCACCATTATGAGGGACAAAAATTAAAGACCACCCCCAGCGAAGGGCAATCCTGCAAATTGCCCCCAAAATATAAATCCGCTTTTTTTTGGTGGGTCGTTTCTTCACATATATGTATGATGGTCTTTAATTTTTGGCCTTCACCTAAAAAAGCAATCAAAAATATCACGAGATTTTGAGTTCGAACCCAGCTCATTCAAAAAAAAAAAAAAATCGCAAGGCAAGGTTTCGCTAAAGTTATGTCTTATAAGGCAGAATTTAGTTATGCCTTAAGACAAAATTTATGCCTTAAGACAACTTACCGTTCGGACATGGTTTGAAACCACGTTTGAACATGCAATTTGAATTTTTTAAGTTGTATTTTTTGTTATAGAACTCCCACAAGTTGTGAAAACTATCAAAATATTCTCAATTCTTATACAATCTTACTAAATGAGCAAGTCATAGTTCATAACAAAATTAATACGCTACTAGAAAGCCTTTCTAATAAATACAACATCAATTAATCAAACTTTAGTTGAATAAAAAAGAAAATTTAACATGAATAGTAATGTAACTACTCTTTAATATAATTTTTTCACATGGTAGACATAAATAAAGATTGGTGGGAGTAATTGTTAAAAATATCTACCAACTGATGGGTCATTTTTTTTTTTTTTACAAAATATAAAATTATGGGTCAAGTTTTATATTTAAAAAATTTGAAACAATGGTTTGAAATCCCAAATCATGTCTTTTTGGATGATTTAGGATTTCAAATCATGGTTTGAAACCATGAGATGAAATGCATGTCCTAACGCTAATTTCATCTCATAATTTCAAATCGCATGTCCAAACGCCTACTTATGTAGTTCTAAGTTATGCCTTAAGGCATAACATGTCAAACTTTTGCGAAAACTTTCCCTTACAATTTTTTTTTTATTGAGTTGAAATTCGAACCCAGAACCTCAAAATATTTTCGGCCAATTTAAGACCAGCGCCTTTGAAGGACAATCCCGGCAAAAAAATGTTGTACATGTGTCGGCACTTAGGCTTTATTATAATAAATGAAGTGGCCCATCCTCAATTTCCATTTTGTTACTTGCACGACTCCCTTCAAAGGCACTGGTCTTTAATTTTTATCCCTCAAATTTGTGATCTTTAATTTTTGCATTTCGCCTAATACTATGAGATTTGGGGTTTGAACTTCGGCTCAGTCAAAACTCTGCCTTGAGAGTTTGCATTTAAAACTCTGTCTTACGAACTTTTTTTTTTTTTTTTTTTTTTTTTTTTTTACTGAGCTGGGGTTCAAACCCAAAACCTCCGAGTATTAGGCGAAGGACAAAAATTAAAGATCACCGATTTGAGGGACAAAATTAAAGACCAGTGATTTTGAAGGGCAATCCACACAAAAAAATGATTTCCATTTCCTTTCATTTTCAGCTTTTAAAATTTACTCAGAGACTACAGACTTTTGGTGCCTCTTTAATTCTTTCCATTATTATTGCTTGAAGAGCCTAACTTTTTTTTTTTTTTTTTTTTTTTTTTATTTTTTTTTTAATATCAAGTCAACGCAAAAACTTTTAATGATTTGCTCTTTCTTCTCCTTTGTGGCTGTTCCTTTCATCCTATTCATTCATCAATTATCTTTCATAATTGAACGAAATGAGTTTCTCTCTTTCTATTTCGTAACTTAATATGTAAACTCACGTCGAGCTAGTAATTTTTTTTTGTAAATTTACTTGGTTCATGGAAAAAGAATTTTATAATGAAAATCATTATACCCCATGAGGGGATAGTCTACAAATAGTACGATTCTTATTTGTTCTCTCCATCTCATTTCATGTGTCCGTTTTTAATCCAAGATGGATATTTATGAATGAATTAAAAGTTGTTAGTTAAAAGTGGGATAGAGCTTTAAAGATACGTGACTTGAGATGGATAACAGTTATGGATAGGGGTGGGGTGCGGTATATCAAACTTCGGTTCGGTAATACTATATTGACGTCGAAATTCACTGTATTACGTCACAAGAACTTCACTGCTTAAGGTATCAAAACAAGAAATTGATTAGGTTGAAGCCTTCATATACACACATTTTAGTCCAGAAAGTAAAATGTGAACTTAGTTGTGCAAAAACAGAACCAGCCTAATCGAGAACTTAGTTTCTTTCATTCCATGGTACAAAAAGTGTCTCTTAGTGTATCGAGAAACAGATTTCATAATGCAGCAGCTTCCAAACAGTAGCTACTTATCAATACTTAGCCCAAGATCTCAATCTCATAATGCAGCTTCGGAACTTTGCGGTAGTCGACTGTGGATTTGTGTTGGTGGGAGAGAGATGACAAATGTTCTAATTGCTAATTGCTAATTGCTATTGACGGCAGCTGAACTGATGGGGGTGGTCCACTCTGGATTTTTAGACCAATTGATTGAAAGTAATAAAATGAGGTGGAGGAAGAAGATTACAAAATATTCTTTATGTAAAGGGAAAATTATATATATATATATATATATATATATATATATATATATATACATACATTTTAAGGAGAAATATTTACGGCTTTAAACGTGTGTTAGTTTTTATTTACAAAACATAACGATATTTTACTTTAAACATGACGGATTTTCATATATTTTTGTTTTTTATTTTATTTTCAGAAAATAAATTATTTTTTTTAAAAATAATTTTTATATTTTTTAAAAAGAAAATTTAATTTTTTTTTTGTTCAAAGGCTTAAAGAATTACCTCAAATTTTTGTGTATGAAAGCTGTATGAAAAATGTATGAAATATGTATGTGTGAGCGAAATTTTTAATATAATTTTTATACACAAAATTATGAGCGAAAACTTTAAGCCTTGAATATTGTATGAAAGTTGTTACAATGTTGTTGTAGTTGTATTAATTTTTTAGAAACCTAATATGAACTTTAGATACTAAAAATGTGAATGAAATTCTAAGTCTTGAGCGAGATATACACATTTCATACCATTCTCATGCAGGAGATATACACATTTCATACCATTCTCATGCATAAAATTTTGAGCATAATATTTAAGCCTTGATTGAGATATACACATTTCATACGTTCTTCATACATAAAATTTGAGCGAACTTTTTAAGCCTTGAGCAAGATATACACATTTCATACACAAAAGTTGAGCGATTATTTTAAGTCATGAAAGTTGTATCAAAATTGTATACAATATAATGTTGTTGTAGTTGTATTAATTTTACAGAAATCTAACATGAACTTTATACACGAAAATGTGAGCGGAATTTTAAGACTTGAGCGAGATACAAACTTCATATTTTTTTCATACACACAATTTTGAGCGGATTTTTTAAGCCTTGAACAAGATTTACACATTTCATAATTTTTTCATAAACTAAATTTTGAGCGAATTTTTTAAGCCTTGAGCGAGATATACACATTTCATACAACTTTTATACATAATTTTTTTTTTTTTTTTTTTAAAAAAAGCATGTTTTGTGTAGGGTTTGTCATGCTTTGTTTTGTAAATATAAAACTATCGTCACGTTTCGTAAATATTTCTCCTTAAGATGTATATATACATAGTTGTCCCGTAATGTAAATTACCTTGTAATAACCTCCATGAAATCCCTTTCATAGACTTGAAAATACGCACACCACAATTTTGTGGACTGCAGAACTTTCTGTTGTGTTGGAGTAGGGAGTGAAAGATTAGGGATTTTAGGTAAGGGCCAAAAACATATATGTACATGATAAGGGGTATATTTATAGAACGTGATGATATTTTTCAGTTTACAAAATATATCAATAGACTTGTTATAAAATCTATACGAATTAGGTAAATTAAAAAGAAGCAAATAAAACACATTAAATAAGGTAAGGAAATCGTTTTACTTATTTTATCCCGTTTTCTCTCTCCATTCAAAATTTAGAGATATAGTTTCCTGATTTTCTCCAACTTTTGCTTCCTTATTTCATCCACTTTTCTCTCCCATTCAAAATTAGAGATATTGTATTTACCTAATTTTCTCCAACTTTACTCAAAAAGTCCATTATAATCGGTAATTTATGTACAAAGTTCATACACCAAAAAACATATATGTATAATATTCGTATGCAATATGTATAACTGTATAGATTCTTATAATTTTTATATATGAAATATGTTTAATATGTATAAAAATTATATGAGTATTTTGATTATTATAAAGTACATATAAATTGTATAAAATCTAATCAAAGATGTATAAATTTTGAGAAAAATATGTATAATAAACTTGTAATTGATACAAACCAGATTCCATACAAAGTTCATACACCAGAAAATAAATATCTATTAATTTTTGTATGCAATATGTATAAATGTATAAATTCGTTATAATTTCTACGTGTGAAATGTGTATGAAAGTTGTATGTATTTTGTGATTATGATAAAGTACATATAAATTGTATAAAATCTGATCAAAGTATGTATAGATTATGAGAAAGTATATACGTATAATAAGTTTTCTGATTGATACAAATCAAATTCCATCCACTTTTCATACACATATCCGTTTCCAATATTTTTAAGACTAATTGAAATCAAATTTGTTTGCATTTCATACACATTGTGCCACATATATCTAAAAAATGACATATAGCAAACTCCATACACATTTCATTCACATATTAGTTTTCAACGTTTTTTAAAGCTACAGTTTATATAATTTATATAGATTTTCAAAACACACAATGATCATATATATCTCAAAACGATACAAATCAATTTTTATATGCAATTAATACACAAGTTAGTAATCAAAAATACTTTGTAATATTGGTTTGAAAATTTATACTAAGAGAGAAGATGGACTTTAGGTATGAAAATTGTGTCTATCATAGAGGGAGAGGGAGGGAGAGAGAGAAATATTTTTAAAAAGAAGAAGAAGCTGAATGGTAACTATACTAGAATCAAGTCCACATTTAAAATCAGATTTTCTTCCTTAAAAAAAGGCTAAAATCGTGGGTATTCCGTTAAGCCCAAATTTGGTATACTTTGTAATTTTGTTGTATGTTTTGTAAATAAGGAAAATCATCTTTATGTTTTGTAATATATATAGAGTCTTAAATAGGTATTATTAGGTCATTTTCCCTTTAGGTAATGTGTTGAACCGATGGCAATGGGTAATTGCTAATGGGCAATTTGCAGGATTGTCTTGGGGTGGTTTTTAATTTTTGTCCCTCAAATTGGTGGTCTTTAACTTTTGCCCTTTGCTAAAAATTCCTTAGTTTTGGATAGGAACCCTCGCTCAGTCAAAAATTTACTGAGCTTTTTTACTGAGTTGGGGTTCGAACCCACAACCTTGGGTTATTAGGCGAAGGTCAAAACTTAAAGACCACCAGTTTGAAGGGCAAAAATTAAAGACCACCCTAAATGAAGGGCAATCCGCACAAAAAAATGATTGCTAATTGCAAATAGGATTTTAGGATTGGGCTGGACTAAATTAATGGGCCTTTATTTGGTATACCGAATACCAAAGGGTATTTTTATTGCAAACCAAATACCATATTTCTTAAGTTTATTACCGAAATACAGAATTACCGATATCCTCGGTTCAGTTCGGTAATTCGATTTTCGGTGTTTTATGCCCAGCCCAAGTTATTGAGAGGCATAATACATAAACATGTCTTTAAACTTGGCCTTAGCTGGCAAGTGTGCCCTCCAACTTTGGGTATGCGCACCTCGACTTGTATAAAGTTGAACATGTAAACACAAATACTAACGTGGCACATAAATTTGGAGGTGCCTCGATGATCATTTTGTAAGTTGGAGTGTTCAACTGACAAAGTGGAGAAAAATTGAGGTGCTAACTTGTGCCCACCCAAAGTCGGAGGGCATAGTTGCCAGCTGAGGCCAAGTTTGAGGGTCTGTTTATGTATTATGACTTATTGATAAGAAAATGAACTTTGGGCCTATAACTTAATCCCCAGTCTTAGAGTCCGTTGTCCTTTTCCACTTCGCCTAATGGCATGCCTGAAGGCTCAATCCCTGATAATTTGATATTGCTATTTCTTGATCTATGCGGAGAAAATTAGTTCAAGAGGTGAAAGTTGTCCAAGAACATATAAAGAGATCAAAATTACCCTAAACCCACTGACGTGGGAATTCAATGGATATAATTTTATTGAGCTTTAAAAGATCATACGTACACTGTGACGGACAATGAAGAAAACTGAGAGGAAATGATTTCTTATGAACCAAGTAAATTTACAATAAAATTACTACAAGGATTTGCAATATTACGTTTTATTTGCCAATCTCATATATTATATTTTATCGATTTCTTGCTGAAAATGATCATATAACTTAAGAAAAATTAACATTATAAATGGCCATAAAACTATTACCAGGAAATCATGAAGGAAACAATTATTGCAATTACATGTTGATGTGGCTATGTCAAATACCTTACGACATAGAAGTGATGCAACCAGATACTTTAGAGTTGACATTTGAAAGTCAAATTTGAGCAAAAAATATTTTATGCATAGTGATAGAGTAGATGCTCTAAAATTAATAATGGAATTGCATGCAGAACTCATCAAGCCTTTAGAAAGAGAGAAGAATCTCGATGAAGGAGAAATATTCAATAATAAAGAGAAACAACAAGGATGAAGACCTTGTTTTAGCTTAGAAAATTTGAGACAAAATACTATCGGCCAACAATAACTAGAGATCATTTTTAAGAAATAATAATTTCCTACCTGAATATTATAAGAGAAGATTAATGCAAAAATCTTAGTAGTAGTTCAAGAAAGGAGTTGACAATCTTTTGTCATTTACAGTACCGAACAATAAATGTTTCTTCTAATTCAATCTCCAAATTGCAAGGGCTGATGAAACAGATCTTGAACTGTAAAAATAATCAGTATTAGTTTTCTCAATTTAGATGGATTAAGGAATTTGAAAATATTTGAAGTAAACGACTTTAAGTATATATCTATTTTTTCAAATGCTTCTTGATTAACTTCAGTATTTGATTGACGTATACACGATAAATTCGCAAGAGAAGTAGTAGATATTAAAAACACTGATGATTAAATTAAACAACTTCAACTATCTCGGTCACCTTATTTTTTCCCAACAATTATCAAAGTCTATTAACACAATTATTTCCAAGCACAACGACATATATTTATAAAGCTTTATAGATAACGTGCAAAGACATGGACAATAGATATAATTTGATAGAACATTATTCGTGCATTTTACTCGTCTTCTCTATATCATGTATAGTGAAGTTAAGATGATGCTATAACCTTATTTAAACATTTTAAGATTCGACTAGTTGACCTTTTTAAAAAAGAAAAAACCACTACTTTCTTTGTTTCATCTTATATGCCTGTGTCTAACTTGAAACGCACCAAGAATACTCATATATAACGGATCGTTTGGTATGTGGGATAAAGATAACAATTCCGAAACAAAATGCAATTATCTCGCATTAATTGGTTTATAGATATTAATTCGTCCCGGAATATTTTATCTCATCATTTATACTAAAATGGTGAGTTATTTGTTATCCCATATAGAAGATGGAAAGCTAATCCCATGAGATATTTTTGCCTTAATAAAAAAAACTTGCAGCAAAGTATATATTTAATATATCTAAAATAAGGCATGGAGAGATTCTTGGTGACAAAATATAAGTTCTTAGTAATTCTTCAATAATGATGAAGCTTGAAGTAGATATACAAAGGCACGGTAAGTCGGTAACCGGGGCATTCATGATTCGATTTGGGTCAGTTTTTTCACGCCCCGACCTTGGTAAGGCGTGATTGACACCCGACACCTTACTGGGGTCGAGCGAACCAAGCTGTAACTTGCATCTTCTATGTCTCGAATGGCAAAATAAGGCCTAGGAGGCTAACTATGAATATAATATCATGTATATGTATATGTACAATGGGCCCACGAGGCTGACATAACCACTGACAAGACATAACTAAGCTATATACAAGAAACTGTCTGCAAAGCCTCTATGAACATGACTGAAGTATACAAGTCGAGACAGGGCTCCCGACATACCCGTAACACACAAAAATACATATACGAACCCAGACTCGACAATGCTCCCGGATGAAGTGGAGCCCACCAATCAAGACTAGTACCTGGAGGCAGCCCATTGTGAAAGGTCCTCGTCTCGTCTGTCTATACCTGCGGGCATGAACGCAACATCCCCAAGCAAAAGGACGTCAGTACGAATAGTGTACCGAGTATGTAAGGCGGAAATGTAACATAATAAACATATACTGCAAGAAGAAAGGATAAGAATCAACCTGGCACTTCTGACTTACCAATGAGAATCTAGTATGCATATCTCTCTATACTCTCATATATTTAACTACATCTATGTACAATACTGTGTCTCTAACTTACTTATCATCCTGGTGCTAACTGCCCAACTGATCAGCGGTAACTGCCCGACTGGCCGTAGCACGGTGGTAACTGCCATCCGATTATTACCCGATGGTAGAGCGCAACCGCTCGACTGATCGATGGTAAGCGCTTCCTTGCAGGCCGTAGCTCGGTGGTAATAACTGCCCAACTAACCGCATGGTGGTAAATACATATCTGCCCAACCGGCCGTAGCTTGGCGGTAATAACTGCCCAATTGGCTGTAGAACAGTGGTAAATATGAATGCATATGCTGCGGAACGTGCAGTCCGATCCAAATATCATCTATAGGTACCTTTTATATACTTCTAGTACTAATTCTTTACCTATTAGCTTCTAAGCGCTTTTCATGGTCATCACTTATCCGTTAATGCCTACATGATCACATAAGACTTATAAGTATATTTCTTCCTGATTAAGTAAACCTCAAACAAATCCTGAGATACATCATAAACCGCTCTTCTAGCATTAAATACCTCATTAGGGATCTTCTACTAGCTCACTATTCATGTCCTACAAGGTATTCCTTAAGAACACATTTCTAAATTCATCGAAGTGATGTAAGTTCGGTAAATCTCCGATTTATATTATGGAGCTAACATCATTGGCATATCTCACCTTGAAGGAACAATAATCATAAGGTGAGACCAACATCAATAACATCTTAAGAACATCAAGAATGTACGCTTCTAGCATTTCTATGAGAGGAATCATTATGGACATCATTTGTAAAAGTTCGTAACAATAGGATCACGCCTTAAGAAAGAAAGGGATAGCCTTAACATACCTTTTCGGTCGCCTTAACTTTAACTACTTAATGCTTTTCCTTCCAAGCTCATAAATCTACATTCAAGAGAATTCATACTATTATTAGGCTTATCGTCATATGCTTGTCTTAAGCCTTCAAATTAAATCCTCTAAGGATCTGCCGGAATTCGGGCAGCATCTCCCCTGTTTATATCCCTAGCCCGAAATCACAATACCAACAAAACAACAACAATAGCAACACCAATATCAACAACATCATCATCAACATCAATATGCTCAATAAAACATCCCACACGATGTTTTCCCAATTTCTCAACCAATCACTAGACTTTACGAAGCTTTAACAACTAAATTTCCATGATACAATTCATAATATCCATAGTAAAGAATATCCTTACCTCAATCAAGGTTGGTAGAGCTTGAAATCTTATTTATCTTCGGCGGCTTCTTTTGATTCATCGAGATTCGTTGTTTAGAACAAGAACTACAAGACCTTATATGCTTCCCGAGCCTAAATCCCGGTTTTCACTTAATTTGGGCTAAAATTTTATGGAGGAAGTTGGGAGAATGTTCTAGGAGGTTAGGGAAGGTTTGGGGATGGGGAGGTGGTTGAATGAAAATAAGGGGTAAATCCCCTTTTTATATTGTTCTAGGGTCGGTTTGCACCGACCTAGAACTTTCCGCGCGGTGTAGCGCGCGTGTCTCGCACTGTAGCTGCGCATGTCGCGCACTGTAGCTGCGCATTTCTGCTCTGTCCTCCTGACTTGTAACGTCCATAATTCTCTATTCCAACGTCATATTGACGAACGGTTTGTTGCATTGGAAACTAGACTTCATTAACTTCAATTTAGGCTTTTTGATTTACTTCAAAACTCCTAGTATATTAGGAGATATTCCTTCCTCAAGTTGGACCAAAATTGTCCCCATCTTTTCTCCAAAGTTCCAACAAACTTAATTTCCTTAATTCACTTGTTCTCCAATCCTTCCATAGCTTACTATATGAACTTAAACCCTCATAACCATAAGATAGGCGCATATAATCTCATATATCCTAGAAGGTAACTCTAATGTCCACAATTAAAACAACCAACACCTAACGAATCTCAACGTACAAAATTACAAGGTGTAACAGGTTTTGGATTAAAATCGAATCAATTTAGTTGGTTTTTAAATTTCTAAAACCAAAACAAATAAAATAAAAATCACCAGTTTGATTCTTGTAGATTTGGTTTGATTTTTGATTTATAACTGGCTAAATGATAATTGATAATAGTAAAACAACACAACTGACATGAGACAACTACTTCAAATGAGCAAACCCACAGTGGTGTCCACAGAAAATCACCATTTTTATTTAAGGTGACCCTACTTTAGGAGTACTGTTCCGACTACCATATTCGATAATATCATTCCGAAGAACTATTCTGATCGTTCATTTTTTTAGCGATTACTCATCGAACAGTTGTAACACTTCGTAAATTGGGGTTAGGTGTGAATATGTAAAAATCTAGTGTTAAGATAATATTATATCTATATGAATCCATTCTTGATGAATTAGGGTGGAAGATGGTCGTTTTGAAGTCAAACCAACAATTGAAGTTCTTAAGGGCTCTTAAATTCGCATAAGTTTTGGTAGGTCTATTTTCCGGGCGATTTTCATAAAAATTTGTTGCGAATTTGAAAAAACTTCCTTGATAAAAGTTGTAGATCTTTGAAATAGATTTCCAATGGTAGGTCGCCCAGCCCGAGCAAAGTTGTGTACAAAAAGTTATGTCAGTTTCTTGAAGGGCGCAAAGCTAGAGATTTCGCCCAAAGTACGCCCGGAAAGTACGGGACGTCCTTTAAAGTACGGGACGTGTAATTCTTCCGTTTCTAGCAGAAAATGGGGTTTAAAATGCGTATGGTCTTATTTTGTTCCCATTTTTTTTCATTCTTCCAAACCCTAAGGACTAAAATCATCCCTCCAAGTCTTCAAATCAAAGGTAAGAACACCCTTAACATTACTAATCTATTCTAACATCAAACTCATGATTCTTAACATGATTCTTGTGACCAAAACCTAGGGTTTAATAGCATAATTCTTCCCAAAGTGTTCAAGCTAGTGTTTGGGTGTTCTTCATTACAAAAGTGAATTGTTAAACTTTGTTTAACGTATTAAGGTATGTCTCTTTTAAAAATCACTTTGACTATAAAGGTGATTTGTATGTCTTTTTTTAAAAATCATTTTTTGACTATAAAGGTGATTTGTATGTCTCTCTTTTGAAAACTTATTTTGAATGAAAATCACTTTTTGAACCTATTATTGGAAGTATAAATTTTTATTCAAGATTCTTTAACGAATGAAAGGAAAAGTAATCTTTTCATGTTTCTTGAACTCTAATTCATGTCTTAATAGTGGTTAATGTATGTGAGGGGACAAACCCACATTAAACCTAATTTGTAACAAACCCTAGTATTTTGCTGTAGAATTTCCTCCGACCAGCCATATTAAATTGACGTTTTCCGCTAATATAACCGTTGGACCGAGCCCAAATTTTAACTGAGTTGTCCCAATATATAGGTCTTAAATGTGAACGGAAAAGATCGGATTTCGAGGTCTGTAACCGTGCGTTTCAAGCTATGAACAGGAGCTGTGAATTTGGTGAATATCTATAGTTTATTGGTCATACAAACCTTAAATAGATGTAGAATGATTCTTTGAAGTATGGAGCTTACGTTTGAGATATTTTAACGGGATCTAAGGTATGTATCTTTAAAAATAAAATCCTTTTGAATACAAAGGTAAAATTATATGTCTCTTTTGCAAACTCTCATGAAAGATTGACTCTTCATAAAAGTATGTTTTGAATGATATGATGAATTGGTTTTACACTTTTGAAATCAATTACATATTTTGATTAATGGTTACTCTGCGTGAGGGGACAAGCCCACATTAAACCTTGATTGTATTATCCTCTATATACGTATATGAAATCATAATCGTTTTCCTCTATAAGAGATGATCAGTGATGATGGTTGATTGTTGGTATTGATGATTTTTACAAAGGAACTATGACAAAGGAATCTTGTTTGAAGAAGTGGAAACGTTTTCAAGATTATCTATGAAGTTATGGATTTTCGTAATGGCATCATGAACTTTAATGCTATTTGATGGTGTGACTACTTTGAGACAAATTGTAAATCGGCTTCTATGCTATGAACTTTGTCGTTGTGTTTGGCCTAGCTACTCGGGAGGAAGGGTAGCCACTATGGATCCTAGTGTGGCAATTTCCTAGCCATTCAGGAGGAAGAGTGGCCACTACCTGGTTCACTACCCGGAGTGTGGTTTATGCCTAACTATTCGGGAGGAAGGACAGCCACCGAGAATTACATATTCCGGTGTGGTGCGATGTGTTTAGGGAACCTCTACGGTCATCCCTTCGATGTGATTAATTCTTGGGCCTTGGCATCGCCGAGATTTGAAGTTTCGGGCCATACGGAATCATTTTAGGCTTTGGGTCGGATAAGGATTATTCATTGTTCGGGCTTTGGTTCGGGTTATTCGTCTTTTCCGATGAAACATTTGTTTATAGCACTATATAGAAGAAAAGCATAAAAGTTCCTAATATTACTAATATCATAAATATCCATCATTCATTTACAATTGTCCTCGACGAGGTTTCATCTTACGAAAATGATCAATGATGACATCATTACTTATATTTGTAAATACATCACGCTCTATGTAACATACTAAACAATCATTCAAATATTGATCACCAATGCTATTCATACTTGATTTTTGATCTGCTTCATGGATGAGAATGCTCTCCAGTTATTTGCAGTAAGATCGAGTTAACTTCACAAATAAACAAGTGAATAAGTATCCACAAGATTTGCCTCAACCAATGCTTTTGCCAAATCACGAATTCCTTGCAAGTTGGAGAACTTGGGATTACCACCGCATATGAAATATGAAAGTATCAAGTTGGTAACTCGAATCTCGAATTCGTACTTCATCAAACTCATCGGATAACACTTTGCTAAAGTCATGATTCTACCTTTATCAAAATTAGCAAAAGAATTGATTGGATTCAAGCTACCCATCCCAAGAAGCAAATCACTACCGATCAAAACGATCATTAAGCTCTTGAAGTTGCACATCAATCACGGCCAAAAGATTTCAATACGCAAGTGGTGTGAATAACAAACACCGAGAAGACTTACGCTTTGACTTTCCGGAAAATAAGACTCATCTAACCCAGGAATCAAAATATCATGTTCATCACAAAATGAGGAAACATCATCCAACAAAGGCTTCCATCCAGTTTCCCTCATATCTTGCATCTTTCTTTTGCAATCTTAAGAAACTCCACCGTTGATAATATCTTGATCCTTTTTTTGTAAAATCTTGCTCAACTCATTTGACATTGCCAACACTTTCAACATCAAGTGAAGCATAAAAACAAATTTGAATGTTTTAATCTCAATCAAAAGATATTTTTCACGATTTCTATCATTGAATGGAACCTTCATGTTTAATCACTTCAGAGCACATGAACAATAGTTGAAAAATAACAATAAAGTTATCTAATGTTTTGAAATGCGATCCCCAACGAGTATCACCTGGTCTTTGAAGTCAGCGCGTTTGATTTAGTCTCGTCCGATATGAACTTCACACGATTCAATATTTTCAGCTTGATGATGGCGAATTAAATCTCTATCCTCCATCATTCAACACATTAGTAACATGATCAAAGAAGTCTTCAACATCCCCGTGTTTTTTAGCAATAGCTACAAGTGTTAATTGCAATTGATGAGCAAAACAATGAATGTAACATGCCGATGGACTATCTTTCATAATCAAAGTTTTGAGACATTTATCTCTCTACTCATATTACTAGCTCGTCATAACGCTTGTCCCGTATTTTAGATGGACTTAGTGAGTGATTGGAAAGCAAAGAGTAAATTTCTTTCTTTAATGAGCATGCCGATGTATCACTAACATGGACTAGACCGATAAATCGTTCTACCACCTCACCATTCTTATCAACATACCGCAACACGAGCCATTTGTTCTTTGTGTGAGATATCTTTGGACTCAAATCCACTAATATACCAAAGTAATCTCCATTCAAGTCTCCAATTATAGCTTTCACGCTTTTTGCACAAGCATTGACAATGTCTTTTTGGATCATAGGACAAGTCAAAGTATCATTTTGTGGAGCATTTTCTAGTATCTTTTCCACATCCGGATGTTTGTCCCGAGATCGTAAAAATCCTAGAAAGAAGCCTTGATTTGTTGAAGATTCACTTTCGTCATGACCTCGAAAAGGCAACCCATGATGCAAAAGAAGTCTTGCCACATCAATTGAGGCTTCCAAACGCATTCTATAATCACTTTTTTCCTTCTCCGAATGCTTTTCAAGAACAACTTGAATTGATTGATGATGATTTGACAAATCTAGCATCTTCTTGAAACATTTATCATGGACTATTAACCTACTCAACATGCAAACGAAATCTTTCAAGAGCCTATTCCAACTCCTAAAACCATTTTTCGTATAAAACTGATTTATTCATTTTTGAACAAATAACAACATAGGCAATATGCGGCATCTGTCTTCATGCTATACTCCAACCATTTAGAATGTGGACCTTTGTACCAATTTGAAACAAATTGACGACCTCTATTTCCTATTTGAGTTGAAGGAAATTTTTTAAGCAAAGGTTGACAAGGCCACATTTGAATATAATGTCTCCTCACTTCATCCCGTTCGAGGGTTATATTCGGCAATCTTATCGAAGCGATCCTAAATTGAGATCATTTATAAGTTGAGAAGCTCCTCAGTACTAGAACTTGGTTGAGAACAATTGAATTTTGTGAGAAACTTATCCATCGCAATTCACAAAATCGGAGCACTTCCTACAAAATAAAATTTATATTCAACTCACAGTTATGAAGCACAGAAGCTGTAAGTAAATTTTCTCTGTAAACATGAAGGAATCACTTAAGTGCTAGTTTTGTATTTCTATTTGCACAAAGTTTTAACAAGATATATATCAGATGTAACTCATTACAAAATCCAAAATGGATAAAAAGTACTTTATGAACCTAAAACTCAAAGCAAGCCTTGATGGTTGATATCAACATTCAATGTCACATTCAAATAAATGCATATTAGTTTCCTTCAAGTCCATTTGCACACAAATCCCATTTTCACATTCGCACCATAAATCTTCTTTTAATGTTTATTTCTTTCAAATTTCCAATAGACAAAAAACAAGTAAATAACTAAAAGAAACAAAGAAAGAGAGACAAACAGAGACATACAACAATGGAATTTGGAGAAAGGAGATGAAGGTTCTTGGCAATGGAATTGGAAGGTTGCCGTCGATTTTGATTTGGAAAGGGGAACCCAAGAACTAGGTTTATGTTTCTTGATCGATGAGAGAGAGAGAAGTTATCTTTGTAAAGTTTATATACCTAAACAAAAAAGTAGTACTAAACGAAATAAAAAAGCTAAAAAGTAGTAACTAAATTACTAATAATTGAAACTAAGTCAACACAAATTATTAAAAAAGAAAAAGAAAGAGATTAGAATAGAACGTGCTTTAACGCTGATTAGAATAAGAGGATTTGTACTCGCGTGGTTCATTTATTCTTTGTGTTGTTATTTAATTTTCTAAAAAAAAAATTGTGTAGTTACGGGGGTTCGATCCCGCGTATTGAAGGGCGATACGGTTCATACGGCATGCCTTTGTCGGGGGTGCCACTTTAATATTTATCTATACATTATGTATATATACCTATATATATATCTTGTTTCGTCGAAGCTTGCGGGTGGCGTGGCATCCCACAAAATGGTAGATCCGCCATTTGGCATGTGTGATATTGTTATTCTCTCATGGAGCTTGGCATCATGATCAATTTGAAAGGCATAATTGAAAGTTGTAACTAGACAAAAGGCTTTATAATCGATTTTGATAATTCTTATTGAGATACACAAAAATTTGAATAGTCATTGTTTATATTGATTAATGGCTTTGTAAAAGTACTTTTGACAAATGATATTAAGAATCATAAAGTGGAGTCACTATACTATCTTTTCGAAAAACATTTCTTTATGTATTATTATATTTTATTTTCATATTACTTGTTGTCCCTGAGGCAAAAAGTACTCGGCATACCATTGTTGTTTTGATGACATGTTAGGTAACGGAGAAGAGCGAGGTTCGTGATACTCTCGACGCTTAGGAGAATTTCTTGTTGTTGTTGATTTGGTGAGCCCAATCCTTATCCGTGGACACTTCTGTTTGATTTATTATTCTAGATTTACGGGCTGCGTCCGAAGTTAGATGATTGTTGTGTCTCTTAGAAGCTCCATAGATAGTTGTCGAAATGGGTAGATTGTCAAAGTCTCGTACGACTTAATGGGTGTTTGCCACGTTTATGACTATGGGTGTTTGCCACGTTTATGACTATTTACTTATATTAGACTTCCGCTGATCTTATTTCATAATTTTGATCCTGATATATGCAGTTACTTATAACTTTGTTTAATTTAATAGGGAAAGATTATTAAAAAGGAACTTGATGTTACATTTATTTTGTAAACTGTTGGAGGCGAATATTGAACTTGGCGGGTTCAAGTGTTATTATTGTGTTGTTTAGGTTCTTCCGATATTGTTCATGATGTCGGATGCCAATCACGTCTAGGGTGGGTTTTGGGGCGTGACGACAACAATAACTTTCTTGGCATACTCTACTAGTTTGCAAACTCGGGGCTATCCAAAAGAAGAGTCACTACTAAAAAAACACGTAAAATCACTCTCAAAAACCGAAAGTAGGAACAAATCGACCTCTAGGTCTATTTTCTTAGCGCAAAAATCGAAAAGCGTGAACCGGATCCTTTTTAAATTTTAAAAATATATTTTTAAAAATTGACCTCTCGAGGTTTTCTTTTTTTACTAATTTTCTTCGCGAAATTCCGACCTCCGGAGGTTAGTCTTTGCAAAAAAAAAAAAAATTCTTAAAAAGAGAAGCCGACCACCGGAGGTCGATTTATTTTTTGGAAAAAAACGGAATTTGAAGAGTATAAATAAAAAAATCATAGTATTAAACTAATTACAATCACCAATAGTCTAGTAGTCCAGTTTTAGAAATATATCCTACCACGGTAAAAATGGAGTTCGATTCCTGGATGGTGCATTTTAAAATTGTTTAATTTTAAAAACCGATCTCCGAAGATCGTTTTTTTTTTTTGCCCATCAATAACACCAACCTCCGGAGGTCGATTTTTTACGTCGATTTTTGCTATTGTTTTAGTAGTGAGTATTGGAGATGGTACCATAAATAAATGTAGATGTTGGAGACCATAATACAACATAGAAAATAATAATATAAGAGCTAATGTAAAATTTGAGATAAGGATAATATAGTATTAAGAGAGTAATGTATCTGTCGGAATAATAAGATCATAATCATCAATTGTTGCTCATTTACACATAAGATGCAGTTAAGTGTATACAAATAGCTTCATCAATTGTTGCTCATATACACATAAGATGCAGTTAAGTGTATACAAATAGCTGAGTGCCAAAAAAACTATACAAATTATAAATAATAAAGTTAGTTCCTCCATTTGTCCATTAAGATTTGCACTTTTGTCCCTATTTGTGCTGGTCTCTAATTTTGCTTCTCAAAGGCAAATAGCTTTTTCGCGTGGTATAAGTTTTATTTTCTTATCATAATATCTCACAAGTCATGCTCCACGTCCTTAAAAACTTATGCTCACTAGACATAAGTTCGATTTTGTCTGGAAAAAATTAATAACCAGCCCATTTGAAGGGCAAACGATGCAATTTCTTCGTATTTCAACTGTGTTGGGCTTATCTTTTAAGAAATGTGCTTTCACATTGCAGAAATAAGTAGAATAAAGCCAAAATAATGATTAAAAGGTATAAAATATTATAATTATTTATGAAAAACTAATATCATATATATAAATAGTTATAAAATTTGTATATATAATTTATCGACTTGGTTAAGTTATTTTTCCGATTTTTTAATAGAACATAAACGAAACCAAATATTATCGATTTTTAAAATTCAAAACCAAACAAAAGTAAATATCGGGTTTTTTATTCGGTTTGGTTCGATTTTCAATTGGGTTCGATTTTCACCAAACCGTGAACACCCCTAGTTGTAACCAAACTTGATCAACAATTATATAATTCACGTACTGCGCATCCCGTTGAGAAAAAAATATTTAATTATTTCAGCTTTTTAAATAATAGTACATGTACGTGGAATCCTTCTGTGATACATTTAAAATTAGCGTAGACTTTCAACTTTAATTCAGTGTTTCATGTTGATGACAACAAACGATGAGCTAAGTAGGATCACGTCATATTTAAGCATTTTCTCCCTCCGTCCCAAAATCAGGCTATAAATAATTTATTAAAAATCTAGTAAGCTGCGTTTTCTAGAATCCAAAACCAACAAACTTTAAAAAATTTGAGTAAATTAGAAATATGGAGATGCTGTAATTATTAGCGCTATTGCTTGGTCATTTCAATTATTGGGCACTGAAAGCATGTTAATTTCATGCATGAGAAATCCCAAGAGAGAAACGATTTTGCTTCACTATAAATACATGGTCTAAATGATAAGCACATACCAAAGAAAAACAAAGAGAGAAAGAGAGAAAAAAGGCATAAAAAGAAAAAGAATGGCTAACATGGCTGAGAAATGGGAGGAACTTAGTGGCAAAAACAATTGGGATGGGCTATTAGAACCATTGGATGTTGATCTCCGTAGATATCTCATTCAATACGGAGAATTGGCTCATGTAACTTATGACACCTTCATTTCGGATCCAATATCTAAGAATGCAGGAGCTAGTAGATACTCGATGGAAAATCTTCTTGCTAGGTGTGGGCTTGACCCGCTCAAGTATAAAGTAACCAAATACTTCTATGCTACCTCATCCATTTTACTTCCTCGTGATTTCCATGTGAAATCATTGTCATGCGATTCATGGTGGAAAGAGTCAAATTTTATGGGGTACATTGCTGTGGCTACTGATGAGGGGAAAGTTTCACTAGGAAGGAGGGATATTGTAATTGCTTGGCGAGGAACAATTCAGACACTGGAGTGGTGGGAAGATTGTAAATTTTTACTTATTCCAGGAATAGAAGTATTTTTGGGTGCATCAGCACTTTATTCGACACCTTTGTTGCATCATGGCTTCTACAGCATGTATACATCAAAAGATTCACAATCAAAGTTTAATAAAACTAGTGCCAGAGACCAGGTACATATTTATTTGCTTACTTGCATGTTTTTCTTCCGGTATTGTTGCATGTTTTTGTAATTTTGATTGTTGAAGTGTATAACCATCACACTTAAAATTTAAAGAGTGTTTGGATAAGTTTAGAAGCTGGTCAAATTGATTAATAAGCACTTTTTGGCTTATTTATGAGTTCGGTAAACATAAAAATTGTTGCTCATAAGTCAAATTCAGCAAAAAGTCAGTAGTAAGTTTTTCATCCGCAACTTATGATTTTTCAGCTCATAAGCACTTTTAATTTGATCAATTTTTTTACTAATTTATACATAATATTTTTTCTAATTCTCGAAATAACAAATCGCTAACTTTTTCTTCATTACGTATATGTTGTTCCTCTTTTCCTTTAAAATATTACTATTAGAATTTATAATTTCTTGTGAAAATTACGCCTATTTTAGCAATAAATAAATAAATAAATAGCTCCACTCTTTTTACCATACATTTTAATGTACTCGTTTTCAGGTCATTGAAGAAGTGAAAAGATTGGTTGAGGAATATAAGGACGAAGAGGTAAGCATAACCGTGACTGGCCACAGCCTCGGTGCATCACTTGCAACCTTAAATGCAGCTGATATAGCTTACAATGGAATCAACAAGTCAAGCACTGGCAAGGAGTTCCCAGTGACAGCTTTTGTATTCGCAAGTCCTAAAGTTGGGGATTATCTTTTTCAAAATGCAGTTTCTCAACTGAAACACCTCCACATCTTGAGAATTCGTAACGAACCTGATATTGTTCCGAAATTACCAAATCTAGATGTCTATTTCGAAGTTGGGAAGGAAATAATAATTGACACCACAAAATCCCCCTATTTGAAGCCTAATCCTGGAGACCTACACACACCACATAATTTGGAGGGTTACTTGCACGGAATTGATGGTACCCAAGGATCAGGAGATTTTAAACTAGAGGTGCATCGCGATCTCGCACTTGTCAACAGGGTATGGGACATTCTAAAACATGAATATCTTGTCCCCTGGGGGCTTGGTGGATCGAGAAGAACAAAGGAATGGTTCAACAAAAAGATGGAACTTGGCTTCTCATGGATCGCGAGGATTATGACTTCTGAGAGAGAGCTATGGTTTTATTTATTTCTTTTCATGTAATGTGTGAATAAAGGGGCTCTTTCGTGTAAGGTTACCCTAATAATACGGGATAAGGAATATCCGTACGCCTAAAGCTCGAAATGAGGTTGTCCGATCCTTCGGCTCCCGAGGTGGTCAACCTTATAGTCAATTTATTTGCTAAACTTGTCAACTTATTTTAATTTATGTGTCAATTTTTGTTTTGTTTTTGTTATTATTTTGAGAGATATGTAATGGATCTTGAGGCTTGTTGGGATCGTTGTTGTATCGCGTTGTTATTTTAATATAATATTTATTTTATACATATTTGTTGTAATACTCAAATTTGTATCTTTTAGTTATTTTGTTTTCCACTTACTCAATTAAACAACTTTTATTTGATATGGTACGTGCTTTTCAATTTTGCAGAAGCCATCAACACAGATACAACAACAACTCGGTGACGGTGACAAGTTCGGTGATGATATCGGGGCGGGCAACGGAAGTGATGACACCAATTATGGCAGAAACAGGGTGTCCAACTTAAATGCAATGAGAAATTTGCAGTTCTCCCAAAATACTGATCACATAACAGGCGTACGTATCCTTCTAAGGTTGAGTACTTATTGAAGTCAAAGTAGTCGGGATTGATAGTTTCAACACCCGTATTGTCAAACAAGACAACCATATAATCGTCAACTATATGAGAAATCAGATGTTTTCACACCGCTTGGTCTATCCTAAACCCATGAACTAGGACTAGGGTTCGATCCCCTGTTCTTAAATATTCGCGTTGTGCACTTCTTCAACTATTTCCATCTCATATTTCCTTTGGTTGCCTCTGACGTTCTTTCTACAGATGAAACAAGTGCGCAAGGGGAAAAAAAAAGGTGTGGACTTATTGTTACCGCTTTTGGCTTTCCTCTCGGCCTTGAGAATGAAAGCAATGATGACTATAACCGCATTTTTTTGTGCTTTATTGCTATTTGTTGTCAGATATTTCACTTCTTTGCACATTTGGCATTTGATGGCTATATTTTAGGGGAAAAAGTTTGATATGAACTTATTTAATCCTTTTTCTCGATTTTTTTAATATTTTCTACTCAATTTCAATTCAATATGTTACAAATTCAAAGTTCATGTTGGAAAAAAGAAGTTATTAAAAGTCATTACTAAAGAAAGAACTGGTTCGTGCACTTAAGAACTCAATTAACCCAATCAAGAACAACAGTTTCATCCATTAGAGAAAGAGGCTATACATATCACTTCTTTATGCTTATCGGGCACTTTTGCAGAAAATGAGAGGTCAATCTTTTCTCATCTTGTTGGCATGAATCTGTTAATATTTCTTTTGCTAGGTATTATTTTCCGGTTCTATGCTCCTTCATATATCTCTTGTCCGTTTCTATCAAAATTTTGTATTGATTGATTTATGAGATTTTTATGCATCAAGATCTATATTGATAAATTCCTCACCCATTTAGTTCACAATTGTGTAATTGGTTCTTTCATCTTACTTGGATTTGTGGGAAAAATTATGAGGTCCTTAAGACTTGAGAGATATGAAATATTAATAGGCATTTTGATGTTCCTATTCGTTCTAATATATTATTTGTAATTTCGACCCAATCCAAGTTGGTTTTCGGAACTAATTTATTTGGTTTCAAAACTATATATGTATAAGTAATTGATTCTTATTATTTTAGGTAAGTCATTCTGCACTTCCTTTGATAATCCAACCTGCACAAACTTGAGTTTTACAAACTTCTCTCACTATTTGCAGTAATACAACATTATTATTTATTTGGTTTCTCACCGGAGTTCAGTACCCGCATTGAGGATCTGACTAATCGGGGACCAACTCAGCACGGTAATACAATATTAATAATGCATTTTAAATGTTGAATTACTAACAATTTGATTTCTTTTACTCAAAGATATGATATTGTTTTCTAAATAGCATTTGCTTGTGAAAAATTAATAATTATATGTTTCTAAGCATATGAATGTTTTTGTTCCACTCTTTGTGTGAATCTGCTTATATGGAAAGTGCTGGAGCTCATCAAGAAAAATGATTATGTATGATAGAGTTAATTTTTATACACATATACAAGAAAAGTTATTTCTATATTGATTAAATTTATAAGAAAGACATTTACATTATTTAATCAATATTCATAAAATTAACTTTTATATGCATATACATGAAAAGTTATCCTATTTGAGTCATGCTTTTTATCAATTGAGAGTACTATTCCTTGAGAACTCTATTATAAACTTACAAGAAACATATGAGAGGCTTCAATTTGGAGTTTACTGTTCATTTGTATCTTTTCTCTTTTATAGTAATTTTTCTAAATCACATTTGTATACGGCATATATTTGTTACTTTCAATTTTTCATTTGCATGTATTAGAAGAAGTTTCACGACCGCGCGAAGCGCGAATAAATTTACTAGTGTCATATAAATTGGGACGCAGGGAGTAATTAACTTCAGTATTTGATCGAGATATACCAAAAGAAGTCGCAAGAGAAATAGTAGCCTTTAATAACTCTGATGATTAAATTAAACAACTTCAATTATCAAAGTCAACTTAACACATACATTTCGAGCACAACGAGATTTAACTAAAGAGCTTTATCAATTCGTGCAAAGAGATGGAGAGTAAATATAACTTAATAGAGCATTATTTGTGCATTTTAATATTCCACTAGTTGACTTTTTTTTAAAAGAAAAAACTAATGGTTTCGTTCATTTTATATGTAGTATCAACTTGAAACGTACCAAGAATACCCTTAAAACTTGCAGTACATATGCCATAACATTTCACCAAACCGTGAACACCCCTAGTTGTAACCAAACTTGATCAACAATTATATAATTCACGTACTGCGCATCCCGTTGAGAAAAAAATATTTAATTATTTCAGCTTTTTAAATTATAGTACATGTACGTGGAATCATACGTGATACATTTAAAATTAGCGTAGACTTTCAACTTTAATTCAGTGTTTCATGTTGATGACAACAAACGATGAGCTAAGTAGGATCACGTCATATTTAAGCATTTTCTCCCTCCGTCCCAAAATTAGGCTATAAATAATTTATTAAAAATCCAAGATCTTTGTGTTTTACAATCCAAAACTAACAAACTTTAAAAAATTTGAGTAAATTAGAAATATGGAGATGCTGTAATTATTAGCGCTATTGCTTGGTCATTTCAATTATTGGGCACTGAAAGCATGTTAATTTCATGCATGAGAAATCCCAAGAGAGAAACGATTTTGCTTCACTATAAATACATGGTCTAAATGATAAGCACATACCAAAGAAAAACAAAGAGAGAAGAGAGAAAAAAGGCATAAAAGAAAAAAAGAATGGCTAACATGGCTGAGAAATGGGAGGAACTTAGTGGCAAAAACAATTGGGATGGGCTATTAGAACCATTGGATGTTGATCTCCGTAGATATCTCATTCAATACGGAGAATTGGCTCATGTAACTTATGACACCTTCATTTCGGATCCAATATCTAAGAATGCAGGAGCTAGTAGATACTCGATGGAAAATCTTCTTGCTAGGTGTGGGCTTGACCCGCTCAAGTATAAAGTAACCAAATACTTCTATGCTACCTCATCCATTTTTACTTCCTCGTGATTTCCATGTGAAATCATTGTCATGCGATTCATGGTGGAAAGAGTCAAATTTTATGGGTACATTGCTGTGGCTACTGATGAGGGGAAAGTTTCACTAGGAAGGAGGGATATTGTAATTGCTTGGCGAGGAACAATTCAGACACTGGAGTGGTGGGAAGATTGTAAATTTTTACTTATTCCAGGAATAGAAGTATTTTTGGGTGCATCAGCACTTTATTCGACACCTTTGTTGCATCATGGCTTCTACAGCATGTATACATCAAAAGATTCACAATCAAAGTTTAATAAAACTAGTGCCAGAGACCAGGTACATATTTATTTGCTTACTTGCATGTTTTTCTTCCGGTATTGTTGCATGTTTTTAATTTTGATTGTTGAAGTGTATAACCATCACACTTAAAATTTAAAGAGTGTTTGGATAAGTTTAGAAGCTGGTCAAATTGATTAATAAGCACTTTTTGGCTTATTTATGAGTTCGATAAACATAAAAATTGTTGCTTATAAGTCAAATTAAATGAAAAGTCATAAGTTTTTCATCCGCAACTTATGACTTTTTAGCTTATAAGCACTTTTAATTTGATCAATTTTTTTACTAATTTATACATAATATTTTTTCTAATTCTCGAAATAACAAATCGCTAACTTTTTCTTCATTCTGTATATGTTGTTCCTCTTTTCCTTTAAAATATTACTATTAGAATTTATAATTTCTTGTGAAAATTACGCCTATTTTAGCAATAAATAAATAAATAAATAGCTCCACTCTTTTTACCATACATTTTAATGTACTCGTTTTCAGGTCATTGAAGAAGTGAAAAGATTGGTTGAGGAATATAAGGACGAAGAGGTAAGCATAACCGTGACTGGCCACAGCCTCGGTGCATCACTTGCAACCTTAAATGCAGCTGATATAGCTTACAATGGAATCAACAAGTCAAGCACTGGCAAGGAGTTCCCAGTGACAGCTTTTGTATTCGCAAGTCCTAAAGTTGGGGATTATCTTTTTCAAAATGCAGTTTCTCAACTGAAACACCTCCACATCTTGAGAATTCGTAACGAACCTGATATTGTTCCGAAATTACCAAATCTAGATGTCTATTTCGAAGTTGGGAAGGAAATAATAATTGACACCACAAAATCCCCCTATTTGAAGCCTAATCCTGGACCTACACACCACAAATTTGGAGGGTTACTTGCACGGAATTGATGGTACCCAAGGATCAGGAGATTTTAAACTAAGGTGCATCGCGATCTAGCACTTGTCAACGAGGGTATGGGACATTCTAAAACATGAATATCTTGTCCCTGGGGCTTGGTGGATCGAGAAGAACAAAGGAATGGTTCAACAAAAAGATGGAACTTGGCTTCTCATGGATCGCGAGGATTATGACTTCTGAGAGAGAGCTATGGTTTTATTTATTTCTTTTCATGTAATGTGTGAATAAAGGGGCTCTTTCGTGCGAGGTTACCCTAATAATACAGGATAAGAAATATCCGTACGCCTAAAGCTCGAAATGAGGTTGTCCGATCCTTTACGCTCTGAGGTGGTCAACCTTATAGTCAATTTATTTGCTAAACTTGTCAACTTATTTTAATTTATGTGTCAATTTTTGTTTTGTTTTTGTTATTATTTTGAGAGATATGTAATGGATCTTGAGGCTTGTTGGGATCGTTGTTGTATCGCGTTGTTATTTTAATATAATATTTATTTTGATTGTTACTTTAATTTTATTATATCGGATCGTTAAGTCCGATGATTGTTGGCTGGATTTTTCAAGGTATTGATTTATTTTATGTAAAGAACGATTTGGTGTGGTCATGATGTTATTACAATTTTTTTCTCTTTTTGACTTTGCTTCCTATTTTATAATCCTGTTTTTATTCTTGATCCTACATTTTTCTTATAATAATTAATTCTACCCCGTGTCCTCGTTTTTTTTTAAAATATTGTAAGTTTATTCTTTAGATTGTTGATATATGTAACGACGGACAACAATAAAATCTAGCCAAACATTATTTCATCAAAAAAACTTCGTACAATACAATATATTATGAATTACGTGTAACAACCATCCAAACGAACTGTCAATGTATTGATGCAAATTATGATAAAACAAATATCATAGTAGTGTTAAATATGGTGGGTAAAGGAGCCCCAGTCGATAAATTAAGATCTTATTAAGATTGAAAGAAAGAAGAACAATGGTGAAGAACCTTAATTACACCATTAATGGTGGTCGGAGCAGTGGAGGAATCCAAGGAAGAGATACGAGTAAATGAAATGCTCATCTTCTATTGCATTGATCAAAGCGTTATATACAAGTACAAATTGAAATATCCAGCTAATTGACAGCCAAGCAATCCTACAACTAACTAACTAACTAAAGGTGTTACTAACCAACCACCTAACAAACTAATAAGCTAACTACTTTGCTGACTTGGATCTAATTTAACTAATGAAGAGTAATGTATAAATACATTAAATCTTAATATCCCCCCAAGTTGGAGGTGAGGTTCTCACAGCTAAGGGTGTTCATGAGTCGGTTTGGGTCGGTTTTGGATTAAAACCAAAACTAAACCAATCTAGTCAGTTTTAAAATTATTAAAACCAAATCAAACCAAATATAATACATATCCATCGGTTTGGTTGTAGTCAGTTTGGTTCGGTTTGGATCGGTTTTTCGATTTCTAAGAAAATTAACGGTATTTCTCTCTTTCATGTTTTTTTCCCTACAATTAGGAGAGAATTTTCTATCCTTTTTCAACTTATAATCCATTATTACCCTTTTATTGTGGTAGCTATAGTTTCTTGCATTATGGAGAAAATGTCTTAGGATTTATGATTTAAATTAGGTGAATAAAGTTTATAAGAAATACAAAAAATAAATCTAGGTAAAACTCATATAGTTGTTTCTTTGAATAAATGAGTTTGAATTCATGGATTTCTTTTTTAAAATCGGCTTAAGGTATAAAGTTCATTAGCCTATTAGAGATAAAATAAACTTTTGCTTAAAAATTATATAAATTATTTAAAAGTATTTATAAAAATTAATATATTGTATATATAATTATAAAAATTATGTATAAAATTTGTCGGTTCGGTTCGGTTCGGTTCGGTTCGGTTTGCTTTTAGTAAAACCAAAACCAAACCAAATATTATCAGTTTTTAAAAATTCAAAACCAAACCAAACCTAACCTAGGTAAATTTTGATTTTGGTTTTCGGTTTGGATCGGTTTTTAACCAAACCGTGAACACCCCTACTCTCAGCCGACTTGCTCATCACAGTTGAGTGTTTCAAACTAGTGAGAGCTTTTGTGAGTACATAAGCATGTTGATCAGTAGTGGCAACATGGTGCAGTGAAATAAGACCTTCTTGGAGCTTGTCTCTGACAAAGTGGCAGTCAACTTCTATATGCTTTGTCCTCTCATGAAAAACTGGATTCCTTGCTATATGTATAGCTAAATGACTATCACAATACACTGCAATAGGCAGGGGCGGATCCACCCTTTAGGGTGGGGGTGGTATGGCACCCCCTAGATTGATAAATTTTTTATATACATATGTTGCAATTTGTTTAAAATAGATTAAATATTTGATCCTGCCACCTCCGGTCGCAAATTAGACAAAGGTGCCATGGCTGGGAGACACAAGTTTGAATCTTGAACATTTTTTGACTTCCGTTTTCCTTTGTGCTTTTTAGTTCATTTGTACCGGTCATTTCCCTTTTCGACTCTCCCAATTTTCTATTTATCTTTTTATTATTTATATTGTCTATTATTTTATCTGTGATCACTAGGGAGAAGACACAAAATAGAAACTTCAAAATCTCTTAAATTAAGCATTTTTCTTAATCTCAAATGCTCGAGTATTTAAATCGAAAAACTTGGGTCTCAATGAGAATTTTGGGTTGAGATCAAAAGTCAATCTTTTTATAATTTCTTTTGTTGATTAATCCCTCCGTCCATGTTTATTTGTCTATATTTGATTTGGGACACTCTTAATAAGCAATAAATAAAATGAGAAATGAATTTGAGTACTTAATAATAAGGGTAAATTAGGTAAAAATGGTAAATATGTCTTGAGTTTTAAAACTATACAACTTACATGTAAAAGTAGACATCTATTTTAGTATAGTGGATAAATAAAAATGGACGCAGGGAGTGCATTATAAAAATTCGTGCTTTTCTATAATTGTTAAATTCAATTTAAATCACTTTACTACTTAAATTGTGATGGAAATTTCGTAAGCATTGCTTAGAAAAAACATGTAATTTATGATTTATTTTTGAGAACTTGTAGTTATCTAATTC
Organism: Lycium ferocissimum; assembly: GCF_029784015.1. NCBI lineage: Eukaryota > Viridiplantae > Streptophyta > Magnoliopsida > Solanales > Solanaceae > Lycium > Lycium ferocissimum. The sequence continues at coordinate 54,137,823 of NC_081343.1, read as the reverse complement.
TACATTTACTTATGGGGTGTAATTTACCTATTAAAGAGTTTTTCTTATTTTGATTGGTGTAATTCCCTTATTGAAAATGTTATTTTACTTGTGCAAGTTCAGTTTTTAATATACATAAAAGATGTAAGTTCCTTGGTGAAAATGTTGATTTTACTTCTATTGTTAATGGGTGCGATTCCTTGTTTAAGATTCTAATTATGTTCCTTTCTTAATTTTTGATATATAATTTTCATATTTGCAAATGAAAAACGGCCTGTTAAGTTGACCTAAATAAACTCAAAAAGATGGACCCGGCCCAAATACACATTCCTAACAAGATATACATTAAAGAAAATTGTGGCACCCGTCGCCTTCAAATCCTAGATCCGTCTCCGGCAATAGGTGAAGAATAAGTGGTCAGTTCTGTAAATTGAAACAATCATACTCCTTTAATAAGTCTAGGACAAACTTTCTTTGAGAGATAATGACTCCATCATCTATCTGCAATATCTCCATTCCCAAGAAATAGTTCAGTGTTCCAAGATTTTGATTTTGAACCTGTCATGCAAGTAGTGCTTCAAATTTGTGATTTTCTGGTCATCAGTTCCAGTAAGTATCACATCATCCACATAAATAGCTACAAACACTACCAATGGTCCAGTTTTCCTGTAGAGTAGTGAATAGTCATGCAATGAATGGTGTACCCTCTGGATGCCCAGGCTTCTGTCAACTTGACATACCATTGTCTACTAGCTTGCTTCAAACCATTAGAGTGATTTGTTCAATTTGCATACAAGGCCTGGTTCGGTCACATCTAGTTCTTGTATTGATTAACACTTTCAATTATTGAATACACATTTCTTCTCTCCTTTCATTCTCTTCTTCTTCTCTCAATATCGTAACTGCTTTCTTCTTCTTTCAAGATCCTCCATGGTTGATCATGGAGTTGGTTTAAGTTCAATATAATTTTATTGAGCTTTAATGTGACGGACAATGAAGAAAACTATGAGGAAATGATTTCTTATGAACCAAGTAAATCATATATATATATATATATATAAAAGCAGGATTTGCAATATTACGTTTCTAAAAAAATTAGGAATTGCATTTTTCTTTTTCCACAATTTTTTTCAACTTTTCCTAATTCCTAGCCTATATTTTTTTTTTATATTAAAAAAACGAGGCGCCTCCACATAGAAAAGCCAAAATTCACGTCTTAATTGCCTAAATTCCTTTTAGTTGGTTCTATCGTCACTACCAATTCCTCCTCCCCCGAAACAGTGCTGCCGCTTCATCCTTTTAATCAGGATTTAGGCCTTCCTCTCTTACCCATTTTTCTTTCCATGTCAATTTGCGGCGCTTTTTCCTTTTCATTCGATCACGATTAAATCCTCCAATTATTCTTCAATGCTTTTCGTTACCCGACCATGGCCGTCGTTTTTACCCTTTTTGTGCTATACCACTGTGGCATACTACTATTCATTCAAAAAGTATGGTGTTGTTCCTGATTTTAAAGTTAATGGAAGTTGAATACTACTCTCCCAAGGGAAAATTTGACTCTCCAAAATAGGCTCAAACAGATTTGTATGTCATAGTCTCAAGAACATTAGGGAAGTTAAAATACTGAAGACAATTACTTTAAGATATACCTTAGATTTGCTGTTCATGTTATTAATCAATTATGTATTACTACAAGGTCTACTAGCAGATATTGATGGACATGAACAAGTAAGTATAACACTCAACAATCCTTGTATCCATTTCAAATATAGAATTCATATACATTAGCCTTACTTATTTTTTTATGAAACCTGTCCAAAAACGGATCCCCTGGCAAAGCTACTCGCAATAGGTATAATTTGATAGAACATTTTCTCCGCTTTTGAGATTTGTTTGGTTAGTATTTTCTGTTTCTATGTATCCATTATTCTGAAATTCTGCCCGAACTTTAGATTCGTTGCAGCACTCATAAATTATAACAGTTTGGCCTGTCGTTTCTCTTTTAAATGTAGTAATTTCTGAAGGAAAAATTAGTTAAGGAAATCTACTGCTCTAAACTTACACTCTATGCTCTCATTTTTAAGCCAGGGCCTATCATACATATCCTACTATAGCCCATGTTTCTCACTCAGCATATACCTTCTTATTTATCTATATTTATCTTTTTTCCCCTGATTTTTTGTGGATTAGACTTTTTTCTCCCCTAATATATATGTTTAAAATTATTATTAAAAATCAAAAAATGGTTAAATGCGTTACTTAATTGAATGAAAAGGATTCCTCGGAACATGAAATATGAAAAGACTTTAGTCCTCTCAAGTCTCTGCTTTAGAATTGTAACGGTAGAAAGTTGATTATTAGTTATATCATTGGATTTAATTAATGTTTAAAACGGATCTCATCGAATCTAAGGAGCAGAAGAAAGCCATGAGGGGAGGAGAATTCTTCTAGGATTCTGAATACCAGGCATAAAAAGGTCTCTTCCTTTTCTTTCTTTTCATCAGCTTTCCTCCATTTTGAGTTGTAGTTTAGTTCTTGAACTTTGGGAAGAGAGAAAATACAAAAGGAACATAAAAATAGGATCTTTAGGTGGTGAAGTCTCAGCACAGAATAAGAAGGTAGTGTTATCCAAGAATGATGGGTTTTCATATTTCATTCTTCTGAGAGATGGGGTCATTCTCCTTCTTACTCTAATGGCTTTGTGTATGCTTTCGGGGTAAGTTTGAGAACATTCTTTCATGGATTTTTTAAAATAATTTTCAGCTCATCTATTAGTCTTTTTTGTTTCTATTTTTGCTTATTGAAAAATGTTCCTTGCAACTATTTCTCATTTTTCACGTCTTTTTTGTACTTTCCTATTGCAGAACTAGATTTTGTGGATTGAAAACTTCTGAGCCTTAATTCTTTCATGTTACTGTATCGTTATTTATTGTTATTAGCAACTACTCCTTCTACAGTTGTTGAAAGCTAACAAATGCCCGAAAAGAGTAAAAACCATGTGAGAAGTTGTTGATATTTGCAGGATTTTGGGATTAAGTTAAGCAAGATAGATAAATTACGAGAAAGATCAGAAATTTAAGGGCCTGGCTCGGCATGAGCTCTGAGTTCCTCAACCTCTTAGCTGTGTGAATGGAGCTGTCTTTTGTTACTATGTCGTAAACTAACATGGCTCCCACTCTGGTATGCAATTGTCACTGGTCGATATTCTTGGTTCAACGGTTTGTTCATTTTCATGTGTTTGCACTTCATATCCAATCTCTCTTTTAGATTACTGATTTTGTTGGTTAAGCAATCACTGCTTAATTCAAATCATGTTGTAGCCTCTATTGATGTTTTTTGAATTATTGATTCTTTTTAAATGGTAAGTTTGATGAAATATTCTGACTGGATACAAAAATTGTTATTATCATAAAATGGCTATCATGAGGGTGATAAAAGCTGTTGAGAAGGGTACAATACCAAACATTTCCAACCTCCGGTTAATAATTTAAAATAGTTGAGAATTTTGTGTGTTGTAGATAATTGCAAACTCACATGTCAACTATTTTAGAGGATTCAACTCTACTAACAATTTAGATGAGTGCAAGTTCTAATCTTTATGAGGAAAAAAGGACCTAAAATCTTTTCCAGAGAATAATATAATTGAGTTTCCAGTGAATTTAAGTGTTTTCAAATTTCTTTTTTAATGTTAGGCTTGTACATGCTTTGCCCCGTGCAAATGCCAAATTCTAAAATACAAGTATGATATTTGTATAGCTTTTATTCAATGAGATATACAATATATCGGACTGTGGGAAGTTCTCAGGTTGTATTCAATCAGATATACAATACATCGGACAGTGGGAAGTATTCTTTTGCACCAAACAAAAGGAAAAACCGGTGATGTTGTGTTTGCTCAGGTGCAAAGACGAGTTTGTTTAAATTTCTACTTTAGCTTTATGTTTTATATTTGTTTGTGCTGATACATGAGCACACTTTGTTGGTTTGTAAGGTGAGTATGTTGAAGTTTCTAATCTTTTATTGTGCTTTATAGTATTTTAGCGAGTTAATACATGCGCAGGAATTAATTTCGTCTTCTGATGAGAAAAAGTTGTGCTTTGTGACCCCCGATAAGTGTTGTTGTTGTTCGAGGTTAAAGAACTGATGCATTACTTTTTGCGTCTTTTGTGAGTCGCATGAAGGAAGCTTCAACCAAAGTGCAGTTGTATCAAATATAGAAGTTTCTGTGAAACCTCTTTTCTAAGTTCCTGTCATTGCAGCTGTATCAAAGATTATAAGTTTCTGTGAAGCCTCTTTTCTATGTTCATGTCATTGCTAAAATTTATGTCAAAGAGTCGAGATTGAAAGGCATGTGAATTGATAAAGAAAAGAATTCAGCATACAGAGTTTGGAGTTATGTGAACCAGCCTGTGGCATTTGAAATTTTCATACTGATATTCTTGAAATCAAGCAGCTGAAAAGTATACAACTATAAGCCTTTGTCATTCCTTTTTTCCTGTTTGGGAGAATCATGTTTAATTTGATTCATTTCTTAATCATAATATGAAAAATTCAAGCATGCTTTGGTTCATCATGTGAAAGTCCACGCATGCAATGTCTTGGAAGATTGTTGATAGGCTTCAGATAGAGAGACTTAATGTGAATCCTACTTGTGTGCTTTGTCAAGTTGCACCTGCATGAATCAAGAGTCACTTCTTTGGAGAATGTGCATTTGCTAAGAACTTGTGAGCCAGGCTACTAAATTGATGCAGATACGAGTTGTTACTGGTACATGGAACCAACACTTCTACTGGGTCATACGACATGTTAGGGGGAAGACAAAAATAGCATAGACCAATCAAATTGACCTTTGCAGAATTCATTAATGCACTGTGGAGAGAGAGAGAAACTATAGAATATTCGACAATACAGCAAGAGACAGTGAAAGACTTGCAAGAGAGATAGTGTGCATATGCAATTTTAGTGTTATGGGGATCTGAAATAGCTACTGCAGAAGCTTATTTTCCACTTAATTTGTTTATATCTTTTTTTGTGCTGTAAGGTTAAATTCAGGAGCTTACATACCAGCTTTTGTATAGGACGTGGAGTTGGAGTTATCCGAACTTGCTATGTTTTTGTATTTGTTCATTTGGTGATTAATTAAAACGTTTAATTAGCAACATAAACAAACTCAATAAGTGTAATTGTGTATTATTAGATGATAATCCATTTTATATTTTAAGGATTTAATAAAGTTTGATTTGGATATTTTGTTTCTTTGTAATCTATAGATAAAGTGGTATTTTTGGTATGGGTTGGTCTCTATAAACCGATACTTTCGGATTATAAACATTTGAATTTTTGAGATATGTAACAATGTCGAATCTCCTCATTTATGTTCGAAAAATTCTTATAAATATCATTACTTTTTACAAGAAATGAACCTTAAGTTACTTGAACCTTAAGTTACTTATTATATATTCGGATATTACCGCGAAGATCCAGTAAATATGAATGATATTTATGCGGAACGTGCGATCCGATCCAAATATGATCTATAGTTTACAATAAAATATACTACTAAGGATTTGCAATATTACGTTTTAGCTTCTACCAATCTCATCTATTATATTTTATCGATTTCTTGTTGAAAATGATCATATAACTTAAAAAAAAATTAACATTATAAATGACCATAAAACTATCACCGAGAACATCATGAAAAACAATTATTGCATTAAATACATGTGTGATCTTCTACTAGTCAAACTATTCACGACATAGAAGTGATGCCTTAGGATACTTTAGAGTTGACATTTGAAAGTCAAATTTGAGCAAAAAATATTTTATTCATAGTGACGGTAGATGCTAAAAATTAATAATGGAATTGAAGAACTCATCAAGCCTTTAGAAAGAGAGAAGAATTTCAATGAAGGAGAAATATTCAATAATAAAGAGAACATCAAGGATGAAGACCTTGTTTTAGCTTTAGAAAATTTGAGACAAAATTTGTAAAAGTTCGAACTAGAGATCGTTTTTAAGAAATAATAATTTCCTACATACCGAAAATAAAAAGAAGAGATTAAAGCAAAAATCTTAGTAGTAGTTCAAGAAAGAGAGTTGACAAACTTTTGTCGTTTATCGTCAATATGTTTCATCTAATTCAATCTCCAAATTGCAAGGATGTGATGAAACGATCTTGATCCCGTAAAATATATCGGCTAGCCTCAATTTAGATGGATTAGGGAATTTGAAAATATTTGAAGCAACACCAATTTAAGTATATATCTATTTTTTCAAATGCTTCTTGATTAACTCCCACAATGTTTTTGACATATACACGATAAATTCACAAGAGAATTAGTAGATATTGGAAACTCAATGGATTAAATTATACGACTTCAACTATCACGGTCACCTTATTTTTTTCCAACAATTATCAAAGTCTATTAACAATTATTTCCAAGCACAACGACATATATTTATAAAGCTTTATAGATACGTGCAAAGACACGGACAATAGATATAATTTGATAGAACATTATTCGTGCGTTTTCTGTCTTCTCTATATCATGTATAGTGATGTTAAGATGATACTATAACCTTATTTAAACATTTTAAGATTCGACTAGTTGACCTTTTTATAAAAGAAAAAACCACTACTTTCTTTGTTTCATCTTATATGCCAGTGTCTAACTTGAAACGCACCAAGAATACTCTTAGATATATAACGGTTCGTTTGGTACGCGGAATAAAGATGCGGGATAAAGATAACAATTCCGAAACAAAATGCAATTATCTCGCATTAATTGGTTTATAGATATTAATTCGTCCCGGAATATTTGATCTCATCATTTATGCTAAATCAGTGAGTTATTTGTTATCCCATATAAAAGATGGAAGCTAATCCCATGAGATATTTTTGCCTTAATAAAAAAAAATTGTCCCCAAGTATATATTTAATATCTAAAATAAGGCATGGAGAGATTCTTGGTGACAAGACATAAGTTCTTAGTAATTCTTCAATAATGATGAAGCTTAATCTCATATATAAAGGCGCGGTAAGTTGGTAATCCCAACATTCATGATTCGATTTGGGTCGATTTTGGATTAATATCAAAACCGAATCAATTTAGTTGGTTTTTAAATTTCTAAAACCAAACCAAATAAAATAAAAATCGCCGGTTTAATTCTTGTCGATTTGGTTCGATTTTTCGATTTATAACTAGCTAAATGATAAATTGATAATAGTAAAACAACAAAACTGACATGAGACAACTACTTCAAATAAGCAAACCCACGGTGGTGTCCATAGAAAATGAACATTTTTATTTAAGGTGACCCTACTTTAGTTGTACTTATCGACTACCATATTCGATAATTCATTTTTAGCGATTACTCATTGAACAATAACTTTCTTTTTTACTCGATTATAGTTTGCAAACTTAAAACTATTCGCCACCTCATGTTTGAAGAAGAGTCACTATGTAAAAAAATGCCTAAAATCAATCTCAAAAATGAATCCATTCAAGATGGAAAAAAATCGAGTCAGGAAGTCTATTTTATTAAGTCAAAAAATGAAAAAGTTCTAAACCCGAACTCCGGAGATCCTTTTTTTTTGGTAAAATTTAACAAAGATATTTTTAAAATTTTTTGATGAAAATTAAAAATTCCGAAAAGGTCGGTTGTTTCTTTTAAATCACTCGTATACAAGTCTTCCATTGATCACTGTAGAAACTTATCTGTGATAACAATGTCTCTTAACCTCATTAATTTTTTGCTTTAGACGACTAGATCAAAATGAGGGCCAACTAATTTTTACGCCATAGCAGGGCCTTTATTCTAATAGAATCATTGAGTATTGTGAAAAGGGTCAAAAACACCCCTGGACTTCTCGGAATCGCACAACTTTATCCTCCATTTCACTTTTGGACAGAAATCATCCCTCCAAGTGTTCAAATCAAAGGCAGAACACCCTTCTAATTTAATCTCCATTTTAACATCATGAACCCACAGACCTTAACATGATCTTGTAAAACAATTACTAGTATTAATCTTCTCAATTTAGATGGATTAAGGAATCTGCAAATGTTTTAAGTAAAAGACATGAAATAAATATCTATGTTTTTAAAAATTATTACTCAAGAAAGTGATTTATATGAAGGTGTTTGACTTGGCAAAAATTAAGAAATAATGAAATACTTTGACTATAAAATGAGTCATAGATTTATGTCTCTCATTTTATTAAGGGTAAAATGAAGATTTTAGATTTAAATTGTTGCTAAATGAAAATCACTTTTTTCGGAAGTATAAATTTTTTTTATATATATATATTTAACAAATCGAAAGGAAAAGTATTTATCTTTTTCCCCTGTTTTTTTTGCCTTTTTCATTTTATGTGCTTAATGTAAAATTAAAAGTCCGTCTCTTAATTTGTTTATACAAACCCTCTCTTAGTATCTCTTCCTCTTTTCCTTTTTCAACTTCCTTTCCTTTGTAACGTTTCTCCGAAGTTCATATTTTGACGTTAAAACGCAAATATAACCGTAAAAAACCGAGCATTTTTTGGTTTGGTTTGGTATATAGGTCTTAAATTTGAAAAAAGATAGTATTTGGTTTGGTTATGGTTATAGTAAAAAATAACCGAATAAATAACCGAATGTACTCTTCCAACGGTAAAATTATATACATAAAATTTATAATTATCTATGGTATAATATTAACTTTTCATAAATAATTAAATATGATATTTTATACCTTTTAATTATTAATTTAATTTTTTGATTATTTTTAAGGCCCATGCTTAAAAGAATATGTCCCAACAATCCAAACCTTGATTCTAAAAGATAAGGGTAAAAAGTAAAAATTCTATATCTCTTTTCTTCTACTTGCGAAAGATGATCGGTGTATTGGTTAATTGTTGGTATTGATGATTTTTACAAAGGAACTATGAGAAAAAAATCTTGTTTGAAGAAATTTGAAGTTTTAGAGAGAATATTTGAATTTACGGATTTTCATAAATGGCATAACAAACCGAACTTTATGCTATTTTACTGGTTTGACTACTTTTAGACATTTAAATCGGCCTATGCTTGGTTTGGTTATGGTGTTTAACCAATAACTCGAGAGGAATGAACACCCACTATGGATAACGTCCAATTATCTAGCCGGGAATGGCAATTCTCTCTTCCCTCCCACTCCTTACCGGTTGCTAAAATTCTTCTTTTCCTAGCTTCAATATATATATTTTTTCCCTTCATTTATACATATTTGTTGTAATACTCAAATTTGTATCTTTTGAACCTTATTTTGTTTTCCACTTACTCGATTAATTGACTTTTATTTGATATGGCATGTGTGATTTCTTTTGCGAAGCTCAACACGGATACAACAACAACTGGTGACGGTGACAAGTTCGGTGATGATATCGGGGCATAACGGAAGTGATGACACCAATTATGGCGATAACGTGTGTCCAACTTAAATGCACAAGAGAAATTTGCCAAAAAATTGATTAATGGCTTTGTACGTATCCTTCAAATGATACTTAAGAAGTCAAAGTAGTCGGGATTGATAGTTTCATACATCCGTATTGTCAAACAAGACAACCGTATAATCTTTATGTATATGAGAAATATTTTATTTTCATACCGCTTGGTCTTCCTAAACCCGTGAACTAGGACTAGGGTTCGATCCCATTGTTGTTAAATATTCGCATTGTTGTCTTCAACTATTTCCATCTCTCGATATTTCCTTTGGTTGCCTCTTTCTTTGGATGAAACCACATCCTTGCTTCGGGGAAAAAAAAGGTGTGATTTATTATTACCGATTTTGGCTTTCCTCTCGGCCTTGAGAATGAAAGCAATGTCTCTATAACCGCATTTTTTTGTGCTTTATTGCTATTTGTTGTATTTTCACTTCTTTGCACATTATTTGATGGCTATATTTTAGGGGAAAAAGTTTGATATGAACTTATATTAACCTTTTCTCGATTTTTTTAATATTTTCTACTCAATTTCAATTCAATATGTTACAAATTCAAAGTTCATGTTGGAAAAAAAGAAGTTATGTAAAAGTCATTTTAAAGTAAGAAGCTGGTTCGTGCACTTAAGAACTCATTAACCCAATCAAGTTTATTTCATCCATTAGAGAAAGAGGCTATACATATCACTTCTTTATGCTTATCGGGCACTTTTAAGGAACTTGGAAGGAAAATGAGAGGTCAATCTTTTCTCATCTTGTTGGCATGAATCAACGATATTTCTTTGCAGGTATTATTTTCCGTTCTATGCTCCTTCAACTCTTGTCCGTTTCTATCAAAATTTTGTATTGATTGAATGAGTTTTTATGCAAAAAGATCTATACTCTCATAAATTCCTCACCCATTTAGTTCACAATTGTGTAATTGGTTCTTTCATCTTACTTGGATTTGTAGGAAAAAATCAAAAGACTTGAGAGATATGAAATATTAATAGGCATTTTGATGTTCCTTTTAAATTTAATATATTATTTGTAATTTCGACCCAATCCTCTTTTCGAACTAATTTATTTGGTTTCAAAACTATATATGTATAAGTAATTGATTCTTATTATTTTAGGTAAAAAAATTCCTTTGATAATCCGACCACCGGAGGTCAACTTAGTTTTTGGACAAAAACTTCTCTCACTATTTAAATAATACAACATTATTATTTATTTGGTTATCACTAATTACAATCACCAATAGTCTAGTATCTAGTTTTAGACCAATATATCCTATAATACAATATTAATAATGCATTTTAAATGTTTAATTTTAAAATTTGATTTCTTTTACTTCGAAGATATGATATTGTTTTCTAATAGCATTTGCTTGTGAAAAATTAATAATTATATGTTTCTAAGCATATGAATGTTTTTGTTCCACTTTTTGTGAATTGTTTTAGTATGGAAAGTGATGGAGCTCATCAAGAAAATGTTATGTATGGAGACCATAATTTTTATACAAAATACAATATAAGAGCTATTTTTGATATTGATTAATATTTATAAGAGAGTAATGTATCATTATTTAATCAATATCATAAAATCAATTTTGCATATACACATAAGTGCAGTCAAGCTTTTTATCAATTAGAGTGCCCTTGAGAACTATTATAAACTTATAAATAACATATGAGTTCCTCCATTTTTCCACTAAGCTTCAATTTCCCTATTTGTGTTTGTCTCTAATTTTCTTTTATAGGCAAATCACATTTGTATCGGCATATATTTGTTACTTTTATTTTTCATTTGCATGTATCTCAAAGTTTGCTCCACGTCGAAAACTTATGCTCACTAGACATATGTTCGATTTTGTCAAAAAATTAATAACCAGCCCATTTGAAGGGCAACGATGCAATTTCTTCGTATTTCAACTATGTTGGGCTTATCTTTTAAGAAATGTGCTTTCACATTGCAGAAATAACTAATTATCAAAGTCAAAATAATGATTAAAAGGTATAAAATATTATATCATTATTTATGAAAAACTAATATCATATATATAAATAGCTATAAAATTTGTATGTATAATTTATCGACTTGGTTAAGTTATTTTTCCGATTTTTTAATAGAACATAAAAAACCAAATATTATCGATTTTTAAAATTCAAAACCAAACAATAGTAAATATCCTTTTTTAACCGGTTTGGTTCGATTTTCGATATGGTTAACATTTCACCAAACCGTGAACACCCCTAGTTGTAACCAAACTTGATCAACAATTATATAATTCACGTCGTTGAGAAAAAATATTTAATTATTTCACTTTTTAAATAATAGTACATGCACGTGGAATCCTTCTGTGATACATTTAAAATTAGCGTAGACTTTCAACTTTAATTCAGTGTTTCATGTTGATGACAACAAACGATGAGCTAAGTAGGATCACGTCATATTTAAGCATTTTCTCCCTCCGTCCCAAAATTAGGCTATAAATAATTTATTAAAAACCCGATGCTGCGTTTTCTAGAATCCAAACCAACAAACTTTAAAAAATTTGAGTAAATTAGAAATATGGAGATGCTGTAATTATTAGCACTATTGCTTGGTCATTTCAATTATTGGGCACTGAAAGCATGTTAATTTCATGCATGAGAAATCCCAAGAGAGAAACGATTTTGCTTCACTATAAATACATGGTCTAAATGATAAGCACATACCAAAGAAAAACAAAGAGAGAAAGAGAGAAAAAAAGGCATAAAAGAAAAGAATGGCTAACATGGCTGAGAAATGGGAGGAACTTAGTGGCAAAAACAATTGGGATGGGCTATTAGAACCATTGGATGTTGATCTCCGTAGATATCTCATTCAATACGGAGAATTGGCTCATGTAACTTATGACACCTTCATTTCGGATCCAATATCTAAGAATGCAGGAGCTAGCAGATACTCGATGGAAAATCTTCTTGCTAGGTGTGGGCTTGACCCGCTCAAGTATAAAGTAACCAAATACTTCTATGCTACCTCATCCATTTTACTTCCTCGTGATTTCCATGTGAAATCATTGTCATGCGATTCATGGTGGAAAGAGTCAAATTTTATGGGGTACATTGCTGTGGCTACTGATGAGGGGAAAGTTTCACTAGGAAGGAGGGATATTGTAATTGCTTGGAGAGGAACAATTCAGACACTGGAGTGGTGGGAAGATTGTAAATTTTTACTTATTCCAGGAATAAAAGTATTTTTGGGTGCATCAGCACTTTATTCGACACCTTTGTTGCATCATGGATTCTACAGCATGTATACATCAAAAGATTCACAATCAAGGTTTAATAAAACTAGTGCCAGAGACCAGGTACATATTTATTTGCTTACTTGCATGTTTTTCTTCCGGTATTGTTTGTTTTTGTAATTTTGATTGTTGAAGTGTATAATCATCACATTAAAATTTAAAGAGTGTTTGGATAAGTTTATAAGCTGGTAAAACTGATTTGTAAGTACTTTTTGACTTATTTACGAGTTTGATAAACATAAAAAATGCTGCTTATAAGTCAAATTAAGCAAAAAGTCATAATTTATTCATCCACAGTACTTATGATTTTTCAGCTTATAAGCACTTTTAGTTTGACCAATTTTTTTTTACTATTTCATCCGTAATATTTTTTTCTAATTCTCGAAATAACAAACTGCTAACTTTTTCTTCATTCTGTTATATGATGTTCCTCTTTTTCTTTAAAATATTACTATTAGAATTTATAATTTCTTGTGAAAATTACGCCTATTTTAGCAATAAATAAATAAATAAATAGCTCCACTCTTTTTTACCATATTTTAATGTACTCGTTTTCAGGTCATTGAAGAAGTGAAAAGATTGGTTGAGGAATATAAGGACGAAGAGGTAAGCATAACTGTGACTGGCCATAGCCTCGGTGCATCACTTGCAACCTTAAATGCAGCTGATATAGTTTACAATGGAATCAACAAGTCAAGCACTGGCAAGGAGTTCCCAGTGACAGCTTTTGTATTCGCAAGTCCTAAAGTTGGGGATTATCTTTTTCAAAATGCAGTTTCTCAACTGAAACACCTTCACATCTTGAGAATTCGTAACGAACCTGATATTGTTCCGAAATTACCAAATCTAGATGTCTATTTCGAAGTTGGGAAGGAAATAATAATTGACACCACAAAATCCCCCTATTTGAAGCCTAATCCTGGAGACCTACACACACACATAATTTGGAGGGTTACTTGCACGGAATTGATGGTACCCAAGGATCAGGAGATTTTAAACTAGAGGTGCATCGCGATCTCGCACTTGTCAACAGGGTATGGGACATTCTAAAAGATGAATATCTTGTCCACGGGGCTTGGTGGATCGAGAAGAACAAAGGAATGGTTCAACAAAAGATGGAACTTGGCTTCTCATGGATCGCGAGGATTATGACTTCGAGAGAGAGCTATGGTTTTATTTATTTCTTTTCATGTAATGTGTGAATAAAGGGGCTCTTTCGTGTAAGGTTACCCTAATAATACGGGATAAGGAATATCCGTACGCCTAAAGCTCGAAATGAGGTTGTCCGATCCTTTCTGGCTCCTGAGGTGGTCAACCTTATAGTCAATTTATTTGCTAAACTTGTCAACTTATTTTAATTTATGTGTCAATTTCTGTTTTGTTTTTGTTATTATTTTGAGAGATATGTAATGGATCTTGAGGCTTGTTGGGATCGTTGTTGTATCGCGTTGTTATTTTAATATAATATTTATTTTGATTGTTACTTTAATTTTATTATATCGGATCGTTAAGTCCCATGATTGTTGGCTGAATTTTTCAAGGTATTGATTTATTTTATGTAAAGAACGATTTGGTGTGGTCATGATGTTATTACAATTTTTTTTTTCTCTTTTTGACTTTGCTTCCTATTTTATAATCCTGTTTTTATTCTTGATCCTACATTTTTCTTATAATAATTAATTCTACCCCGTGTCCTCGTTTTTTTTTAAATATTGTAAATTTATTCTTTAGATTGTTGATATATGTAACGACGGACAACAATAAAATCTAGCCAAACATTATTTCATCAAAAAAACTTAGTACAATACAATATATTATGAATTACGTGTAACAACCATCCAAACGAACTGTCAATGTATTGATGCAAAATATGATAAAACAAATATCATAGTAGTGTTAAATATGGTGGGTTGAGGAGCCCCAGTCGATAAATTAAGATCTTATTAAGATTGAAAGAATGAAGAACAATGGTGAAGAACCTTAGTTACACCATTAATGGTGGTCGGAGCAGTGGAGAGAATCCAAGGAAGAGAAACGAGTAAATGAAATGCTCATCTTCTATTGCATTGATCAAAGATATACAAGTACATGTATCCAAATACATTCCTAAACTCTCAATATCTAACCAACCACCTAACAAACTAATAAGCTAACTACTTTGCTGACTTGGATCTAATTTAACTAATGAAGGTAATGTATAAATACATTAAATCTCAATATCCCCCCAAGTTGGAGGTGAGGTTCTCACAGGTAAGGGTGTTCATGAGTCGGTTTGGGTCGGTTTTGGATTAAAACCAAAACCAAACCAATCTAGTCGGTTTTAAAATTATTAAAACCAAATCAAACCAAATATAATACATATCCATCGGTTTGGTTGTAGTTGGTTTGGATCGGTTTTTCGGTTTCTAAGAAAATTAACGGTATTTCTCTTTTTCATGTTTTTTTCCCTATAATTAGGAGAGAATTTTCTATCCTTTTTCAACTTATAATCCATTATTACCCTTTTATTGTGGTAGCTATAGTTTCTTGCATTATGGAGAAAATGTCTTAGGATTTATGATTTAAATTAGGTGAATAAAGTTTATAAGAAATACAAAAAGTAAATCTAGGTAAAACTCATATAGTTGTTTCTTTGAATAAATGAGTTTGAATTCATGGATTTCTTTTTTAAAATCGGCTTAAGGTATAAAGTTCATTAGCCTATTAGAGATAAAATAAACTTTTGCTTAAAAATTATATAAATTATTTAAAAGTATTTATAAAAATTAATATATTGTATATATAATTATAAAAATTATGTATAAAATTTGTCGGTTCGATTCGGTTCAGTTTGCTTTTAGTAAAACCAAAACCAAACCAAATATTATCAGTTTTTAAAAATTCAAAACCAAACCAAACCTAACCTAGGTAAATATCGGTTTATTCAATCGGTTTGATTTTGGTTTTCGGTTTGGATCGGTTTTTAACCAAACCGTGAACACCCCTACTCTCAGCCAACTTGCTCATCACAGTTGAGTTTTTCAAACTAGTGAGAGCTTTTGTGAGTCCATAAGCATGTTGATCAGTAGTGGCAACATGGTGCAGTGAAATAAGACCTTCTTGGAGCTTGTCTCTGACAAAGTGGCAGTCAACTTCTATATGCTTTGTCCTCTCATGAAAAACTGGATTCCTTGCTAATGTATAGCTAAATGACTATCACAATACACTGCAATAGGTAGGGGCGGATCCACCCTTTAGGGTGGGGGTGGTATGGCACCCCCTAGATTGATAAATTTTTTATATACATATGTTGCAATTTGTTTAAAATAGATTAAATATTTGATCCTGCCACCTCCAGTCGCAAATTAGACAAAGGTGCCATGGCTGGGAGACACAAGTTTGAATCTTGAACATTTTTTGACTTCCGTTTTCCTTTGTGCTTTTTAGTTCATTTGTACCGGTCATTTCCCTTTTCGACTCTCCCAATTTTCTATTTATCTTTTTATTATTTATATTGTCTATTATTTTATCTGTTATCACTAGGGAGAAGACACAAAATAGAAACTTCAAAATCTCTTAAATTAAGCATTTTTCTTAATCTCAAATCTGTGAGTATTTAAATCGAAAAACTTGGGTCTCAATGAGAATTTTGGGTTGAGATCAAAAGTCAATCTTTTTATAATTTCTTTTGTTGATTAATCCCTCCATCCATGTTTATTTGTCTATATTTGACTTGGGACACTCTTAATAAGCAATAAATAAAATGAGAAATGAATTTGAGTACTTAATAATAAGGGTAAAATAGGTAAAAATGGTAAATATGTCTTGAGTTTTAAAACTATACAACTTACATGTAAAAGTAGACATCTATTTTAGTATAGTGGATAAATAAAAATGGACGCAGGGAGTGCATTATAAAAATTCGTGCTTTTCTATAATTGTTAAATTCAATTTAAATCACTTTACTACTTAAATTGTGATGGAAATTTCGTAAGCATTGCTTAGAAAAAACATGAAATTTATGATTTATTTTTGAGAACTTGTAGTTATCTAATTCTACATTTACTTATGGGGTGTAATTTACCTATTAAAGAGTTTTTCTTATTTTGATTGGTGTAATTCCCTTATTGAAAATGTTATTTTACTATGCAAGTTCGAGTTTTTAATATACATAAAAGATGTAAGTTCCTTGGTGAAAATGTTGATTTTACTTCAATTGTTAATGGGTGCGATTCCTTGTTTAAGATTCTAATTATGTTCCTTTCTTAATTTTTGACATATAATTTTCATATTTGCAAATGAAAAACGACCTATTAAGTTGACCTAAATAAACTCAAAAAGAGATGGATCCGGCCCAAATACACGTTCCTAACAAGATGTACATTAAAGAAAATTGTGACACCCGTCGCCTTCAATTCCTAGAACCGCCTCTGGCAATAGGTGAAGAATAAGTAAGGGTCAGTTCTGTAAATTGAAACAATCATACTTCTTTAATAAGTCTAGGACAAACTTTCTTTGAGAGATAATGACTCCATCATCTATCTGCAATATCTCCATTCCCAAGAAATAGTTCAGTGTTCCAAGATTTTGATTTTGAACCTGTCATGCAAGTAGTGCTTCAAATTTGTGATTTTCGGTCATCGGTTCCGGTAAGCATCACATCATCCACATAAATAGCTACAAACACTACCAATGGTCCGGTTTTCTGTGGTAGAGTAGTGAATAGTCATGCAATGAATGGTGTACCCTCTGGATGCCCAGGCTTCTGTCAACTTGACATACCATTGTCTACTAGCTTGCTTCAAACCATTAGAGTGATTTGTTCAATTTGCATACAATGCCTGGTTCGGTCACATCTAGTTCTTGTATTGATTAACACTTTCAATTATTGAATACACATTTCTTCTCTCCTTTCATTCTCTTCTTCTCTCTCTCAATATCGTAAATAGCTTTTCTTCTTCTTTCAAGATCCTCCATGGTTGATCATGGAGTTGGTTTAAGTTCAATATAATTTTATTGAGCTTTAATGTGACGGACAATGAAGAAAACTGTGAGGAAATGATTTCTTATGAACCAAGTAAATTTACAATAAAATTACTACAAGGATTTGCAATATTACGTTTTATTTACCAATCTCATCTATTATATTTTATCGATTTCTTGTTGAAAATGATCATATAACTTAAAAAAAATTAACATTATAAATGACCATAAAACTATCACCAGGAAATCATGAAGGAAACAATTATTGCAATTACACGTGTGATGTGGCTACGTCAAACACCTTACGACATAGAAGTGATGCAACCAGATACTTTAGAGTTGACATTTGAAAGTCAAATTTGAGCAAAAAATATTTTATGCATAGTGACAGAGTAGATGCTATAAAATTAATAATGGAATTGAAGAACTCATCAAGCCTTTAGAAAGAGAGAAGAATTTCAATGAAGGAGAAATATTCAATAATAAAGAGAAACAGCAAGGATGAAGACCTTGTTTTAGCTTAGAAAATTTGAGACAAAATACTGTCGGCCAGCAAGAACTAGAGATCGTTTTTAAGAAATAATAATTTCCTACCTGAAAATAAAAAGAGAAGATTAAAGCAAAAATCTTAGTAGTAGTTCAAGAAAGGAGTTGACAAACTTTTGTCGTTTACAGTACCAAACAATAAATGTTTCATCTAATTGAATCTCCAAATTGCAAGGGCTGATGAAACAGATCTTGATCTGTAAAAATAATCAGCAGTAGTTTTCTCAATTTAGATGGATTAGGGAATTTGAAAATATTTGAAGTAAACGACTTTAAGTATATATCTATTTTTTCAAATGCTTCTTGATTAACTTCAGTATTTGATTGACATATACACGATAAATTCGCAAGAGAATTAGTAGATATTGGAAACTCTGATGATTAAATTAAACGACTTCAACTATCACGGTCACCTTATTTTTTTCCAACAATTATCAAAGTCTATTAACACAATTATTTCCAAGCACAACGACATATATTTATAAAGCTTTATAGATACGTGCAAAGACATGGACAATAGATATAATTTGATAGAACATTATTCGTGCATTTTCTGTCTTCTCTATATCATGTATAGTGAAGTTAAGATGATACTATAACCTTATTTAAACATTTTAAGATTCGACTAGTTGACCTTTTTAAAAAAGAAAAAACCACTACTTTCTTTGTTTCATCTTATATGCCAGTGTCTAACTTGAAACGCACCAAGAATACTCTTAGATATATAACGGTTCGTTTGGTACGCCGAATAAAGATGCGGGATAAAGATAACAATTCCGAAACAAAATGCAATTATCTCGTATTAATTGGTTTATAGATATTAATTCGTCCCGGAATATTTTATCTCATCATTTATACTAAATCAGTGAGTTATTTGTTATCCCTTATAGAAGATGGAAGCTAATCCCATGAGATATTTTTGCCTTAATAAAAAAAAACTTGCAGCAAAGTATATATTTAATATCTAAAATAAGGCATGGAGAGATTCTTGGTGACAAGACATAAGTTCTTAGTAATTCTTCAATAATGATGAAGCTTGAAGCAGATATATAAAGGCGCGGTAAGTCGGTAATCCGGGGCATTCATGATTCGATTTGGGTCGGTTTTGGATTAATATCAAAACCGAATCAATTTAGTCGGTTTTTAAATTTCTAAAACCAAACCAAATAAAATAAAAATCACCGGTTTGATTCTTGTCGATTTGGTTCGATTTTTCGATTTATAACTAGCTAAATGATAAATTGATAATAGTAAAACAACAAAACTGACATGAGACAACTACTTCAAATAAGCAAACCCACAGTGGCGTCCATAGAAAATGAACATTTTTATTTAAGGTGACACTACTTTAGTTGTACTGTTCCGACTACCATATTCTGATCGTTCATTTTTTAGCGATTACTCATCGAACAGTAACTTTCTTGGCATACTCGACGATAGTTTGCAAACTCAAAACTATTCGCCACCTCATGTTTGAAGAAGAGTCACTACTAAAAAAACGCGTAAAATCAATCTCAAAAACCGACCTCCACAAGAAGTAGGAAAAAATCGACCTCCGGAGGTCTATTTTATTAGCGCAAAAAATGAAAAAGTGTAAACCGAACTCCGGAGATCCTTTTTTTTTTTTTTTTTTAAAAAAAAAAAAAAAATTAACAAAGATATTTTTAAAAATCGGCCTCTGGAGGTTGGTTTTGTTTTTTAATAATTTTCTTCGCAAAATTCCGACCTTCGGAGGTCAGTCTTTGCAAAAAAAGAATTTTTCTTAAAAGGTCGTTTTTTTTTCTTGGAAAAAAAATGAATTTGAAGAGTATAAATAAAAAAATCAAAGTATTAAACTAATAACAAGCACCAATAGTCTATTCCCGGACGTGCATTTTAAAATTGTTTAATTTAATAACCGACCTCCGGAGGTCAATTTTTTTACCCATCAATAACACCAACCTCCAGAGGTCGATTTTTGCTATTGTTTTAGTAGTGAATGTTGGAGATGGTACCATAAATTAATGTAGATGTTGGAGACCATAACACAACATAGAAAATGATAATATAAGAGCTAATGTAAAATTTGAGATAAGGAGAATATAGTATTAAGAGAGTAATTTATCAGTCGAAATAATAAGATCATAATCCTCAATTGTTGCTCATATACACATAAGATGCAGTTAAGTGTGTACAAATAGCTGAGTGCCAAAAAAACTATACAAATCATAAATAATAAAGTTAGTTCCTCCATTTTTCCACTAAGATTTGCACTTTTGTCCCTATTTGTGTTGGTCTCTAATTTTTGCTTCTCAAGGCAAATAACTTTTTCACGCGATATAAGTTTATATTTTCTTATCATAATATCTCACAAGTCATGCTCCGCGCTCTTAAAAACTTATGCTCACTAGATATATGTTCGATTTTGTCCGGAAAAAAATTAATAACCAGCCCGTTTGAAGGGCAAACGATGCAATTTCTTCGTATTTCAACTATGTTGGGGTTTTTTAAGAAATGTGCTTTCACATTGCAGAAATAAGTAGACTAAAACCAAAATAATGATTAAAAGGTATAAAATATTTATAATTATTTATGAAAAACTAATATCATATATATAAATAGTTATACAATTTGTATATATAATTTATCGACTTGGTTAAGTTATTTTTCCGATTTTTTAATAGAACATAAACGAAACCAAATATTGTCAATTTTTAAAATTCAAAACCAAGCAAAAGTAAATATAGGTTTTTTTAACCGATTTGGTTCGATTTTTCACCAAACCGTGAACACCCCTAGTTGTAACCAAACTTGATCAACAATTTTATAATTCACGTACTGCGCATCTCGTTGGGAAAAAAAATACTTAATGATTTCAGCTTTTTAAATAATAGTACATGTGCGTGGAACCATTCTGTAATACATTTAAAATTAGCGTAGACTTTCAACTTTAATTTAGTGTTTCATATTGATGACAACAAACGATGAGCTAAGTAGGATCACGTCATATTTAAGCATTTACTCCCTCCGTCCCAAAATCAGTGTATAAATAATTTATTAAAAACCCCGTATGTTGTGTTTGTTAGAATCCAAAACTAACAAACTTTAAAAAATGTGAGTGAATTTTAAATATGGAGATGAAGTAATTATTAGCACTTTTGCTTGGTCATTTCAATTAATGGGCACTGAAAGCATGTTTCATGCATTAGAAAACCCAAGAGATGATTTTGCTTCACTATAAATACATGGTCTAATTGATAAGAACATACCAAAGAAAAAACAAAGAGATAAAGAGAGCAAAAAGGCATAAAAGAAAAGAATGGCTAACATGGCTGAGAAATGGGAGGAACTTAGTGGGAAAAACAATTGGGATGGGCTATTAGACGATCCATTGGATGTTGATCTCCGTAGATACATCATCCAATATGGAGAATTGGCTCATGTAACTTATGACACCTTCATTTCGGATCCAAAATCTAAGAATGCAGGAGCTAGCAGATACTCGATGGAAAATCTTCTTTCTAGAGCTGGACTTGACCCGCTCAAGTATAAAGTAACCAAATACTTCTATGCTACCTCATCCATTCCACTTCCTAGTGCTTTTCTTGTGAAATCATTGTCAAGGGAAGCATGGAGTAAGGAATCGAATTTTATGGGGTACATTGCTGTTGCTACTGATGAGGGCAAAGTTTCACTAGGAAGGAGGGATATTCACTACTAAAAAATCCTGATTTACCTAGGGAATTTACCGAGGGACGTCCATCGATAAACAGGATTTACCGAGGGACACCATCGGTACTAGGCTCGTAGGGAATTTGACCGTTGGTAAATAATACCGAGGGACACTCTCGGCAAATACCGATGGAGACCCTCACACATCCCTCGGTACTTCCCTTCCATCATATTGAAGCAAAATTAAATATACCGAGGGACGACTCTCGATACTTAAAAAATATATATAATATTGATATATCATTCTTGAGGGACAAGAATCGGTATATTAATTTTAATCAAATTAAATTTTTAAATACACCGAGGGACAACCCTCGATAAATATAAATATTTCACAATTAGATTTTTCATTTTACCGAGGAATGTCCATCGGTAAGCTAAATGAAAAGCACTTTGATAGTTGAAAAATAATGAGGGACGTCCCTCGGTCCACCTGAAAATACGAGATTTACAATTACACATGTTACCGAGGGACTCGTATCGGTAAGTCCCTCAATATTTACGGTAATATTTTGGCAAGCATTGCCTATTTTTCACCGTAGCACCTTTGTTATAAAAAACATCTCAATAGCTGATTCAATAAGAATCGAAACGCATCCAACAACACCATCAAAACAATAATAAAAACACATCAAAATAATTCAAACATTAAAATTAAGCCAACAAAAAACGTACGAATCCAACCAACTTCAATGTTATCCAAACATATACCATCCCACTAGACTTCAAACAATCCAAAATAACATAAGTTAGAACAAAAATAACAACGGACACCTAATACTCCATTTCGACCTCTCCATGCTCCTGATCCTCCTCATCCTCTACATCCTCACCATCATCATGATCGGGGCTCGGGGGCGGAGAGCGAGGCAACTTGATGAGGTTACACACCTGATTCTTGAGTTCTTTGACATCTGACTCAAGATTTATCCTACGTCGCTCCTCCTCCAACCTTTTCTTACGTTCCTCCTCATAATTCCTAGCAAGTTCCCGAAGTTCGTGTCGCATCTCCTCAAGTCGCTCATTTGACACGGTGGCGAACTTCCTATACCTTGCAATCCACGGTGGAGGCGGTGAAAGTTCTTCTCGGAGCAAAGGCCGTATGCTCTTCCCTTCGTAACGCCGCCGACCACGTCCAACCAACGGAGATAGTTTGTTCCTCCGATGGCATGATTGTATTGCCTTGATCATCGGTCGATCGACTCCTAGTGAGCTCCTCCATCGCTTGAATATACCGATTCTACATAAAAATTAAACTTTAGTATATAAATAAACAGTATGCCAAAATGGATCTTTATACTTTACATTGCAATACAGGGAAAAATATACACAACAGATAGGCTTCATATTTGGGGTTAGGGCTGAACACGAAAAACCGAAAAACCGAACCAAACCGATAACCAAACCGAACCGGAAAAAAAACCGACATTTATTTGGTTTGATTTGGTTTGGTTTTTAAATTTAAAAACCGACTATATTTGGTTTGGTTTTGGTTTCAAGTCTTAAAAAACCGAAAAAAAACCGAACCAAACCGACTTTATATATTATGTTAAAAATTAAATTTGTATATATATGTGTATGTATTTTAATTTTTTTATGAAAACATTACAATTTATATTATGTTTTTATACTCTTGGGCCATGCTTTTGAATTAAACGGGCAATTCGCGAATTGCCCTTCGTTTGGGGTGGTCTTTAAATTTTGCCCTCATATTTGAAATCTTTAAATTTTGCCGTTCGGCTAAAACCCATAGGTTCCCGAGGTTCGAACCCACACGCAAAAAAAATTTAAAAAAAATTAACGAAGGCAGAGTTAAATTTCGCTATGCCCCCAACGGCATACACTTGTGAAGGAATTACCAAAGTTATGCCGGACCTGGCATACTTATGCCTTATGGGCAGACTTGGCATAAGTATGCCGGGTCCGGCATAACTTTGATAATTCCTTCACAAAGTTATGCCGGGTCCGGCATAAAAGTTTGCCTATTAAATTTTGCCTTATAAGGCAAACTTTTAGTTATACCTTAAGGAAAACTTATGCCTTATGGGGCATACTTTTAGTTATGTTTTATGGGACACACTTTTAGCTAAGGCATTACTAAAAGTTTCCCTTAAAAAGTTAAAAAAATATATATATATGCTTCAAGGGAAAGTCTGCCCCCTCCGGCAGACTTTTAGTTATGTTCAACTAAAAGTCGCGAGGAGGGGCAGACTTTTAGTTGTGTTATAAAAGTACGGAGGGGGCAGACTTTTAGTTGTGTTTAAGTAAAAGTCTGCCGGAGGGGGCAGACTTTTAGTTGTGTTTAAGTAAAAGTCTGCCGAAGGGGGCAGACTTTGCCTTATATATATATATATATATATATATATATATATATATATATATATTTTTTTTTTTTTTTTTATTTTTTACTTTTCAAGGTAAACTTTTAGTTATGCCTTAACTAAAAAGTATGCCCCAAAGACATAACTAAAAGTATGCCCATAATGCGAAAGTTTTCCTTAAGGCATAACTTAAACTTTGCCTTATAAGGTCACAGTTTACTTCATTACTTGTCTTCCTGCTGGATTCAAAGCTCCTAGAGCTATGATTTCAGCTTAATATCATTTTGTCTATGTAAAAAGTGCTATCAATAGTTGAAATTCCACCTACTTTACTAAGCAAAAAAAAAAAGTAGACAGATATCAGTAAAAATACTCAAATTGCCTTGTGTCTAACTGCTAATATATCAGACTTCTAAGGAAGTTCTGATTTTATAACCCTGAATCCAGTGATCTCCTGTCACGACCCAAATCATGGATCATGCGGGCACCCACACTAACCCTCCCTGGTGGGCGAACCCTTCAGATAACTACCTTAATTTGATACAACATGCGGAATAAATACTTTTATTATAAGAAATTCCCAAAATCTGGTCTAGACTCATACAAGAGCTTCTAAGAAGTTTACAATTTGAATAGATAACGTAAAACTCCGGATACGACTATCGTTTAAGGATAGAGAACAACAGAAATCTAAGGAGAGACTCATTGCAATAGCTCACCCAAACGTCTTTGACGAATGCCTCGAAACGGTCGTGAGACTCACTTAACATCACACGAAATAACTCTACACTCCCGGAAGGAGTGTAGCAAGAGTAGTATGAGCACAACACTAGGCTCGTAGGTATCATAGGCCGACTAAGACTAGATAACGTATATAAAGGCAACAAGCAAGAAAACATATAAACCAACAAGTACAAGTCAATATGAATCCATATCCACGAAACAAGTCATCTTTTATGTTATAGCATCTAAACCTCAATTGTGCCAAGTCTTAGTATAATCAATCCGAATCGAAGAATCACGTAGTATCACAACAATCAACGGGAACCAAGATATAATGCAATGCAATAATGTATGTAGGATGAATGCAATGCATATGCGATGCTTTAACAACATGTCCCGACGGAGCTTAACTCCACGTCTCGGCGATCATGACCCATGGGGGACCCGCGAAGTCCATGTACCACTCGCTCCGGAATATAACCTCGGATCACGAGCACACTCTCACGATCCCGGCAAAGACCTCGGGCATCGGACACTCCATCGTTCCCGGCAAGAAACCTCGGGCAACAAACACTATCTCTCTTCTTACCCTCTCTCGGCAAAGACCTCGGAGGCTACACTCTCTCACATATCATCATTAGTGCCATAACCATGCATATATCAATGTATCATGGAAATGCATATGAGTATGATGAATGTAATGTTAAAAACCAATTCAATCCGAAAGGCCGAGGACACATGGAATACAAGTAATATCGTGAATTGGATAAGGCACACAAAAAAGCCACAATGGAATCACCATTCTCATCTCCATATCAATCAAGTAAAACACCGCAATATCATAGCCATGATATATCATTAGTCACGATACTCAATGTCTCAAGTGGCAACGAGCACAAAAAAAAAAATAGATCAAGATAAGTCAACAACACAACGGGATGTGTAGCCCCCAAATCATACAACAAGGTCCAACCTAAGAAAATATCTAACCCAACTTGATACCCGCAGGTTTATATGCATTCTCAACAATATCATCTAAACATACGCTTCGCTAATCAAAGTCTCACCATAAGGTAAACCGTAACCTACCTCAATGCCGAACAGGTGTCACGAACTCCCATGCCAAAGCTTTTCCTTCTGAAGTGCTTCCGATCGGACAAGGTCTTTAGTGCTTATTCGTCACACAATATGTGTACGCTACCCAATAATACTTCAACCTATATTAAGACGCCAACAACTATGGTTAAGCTACAGGGAGATTCAAACGTATTCTAACGTTAGTAACTCCTTTCTAGATGTTTAGGCGATGTTTTCTCTTGTATCTAAACCAACCACATACTACCAATACAACATCAATAATTATGTGTTCAATACCAATCCGGACAGCCCACACAATATTCTAAACAGCCCACATTCATAACATGCAATAACGATTCACATACGGCTTCGACATTCTCAAGTTACTTTTATTAGTTTGTAGCCTTAACGTTTGCATGTAACAACTTATAACAGCCCATCCAACATACAATATGATGTATACTCTTAACTTATAATTATTCTTTCCAACTTAATGAAAACACAAGTCCAAAACAGTCCACTACCACAACATGTCCAAAACAGTTATCTCCTAACCGACAACATAATAATGTTCGGAATTCTTGCAAACGTTCACGAACATACTAAGCCAACCACATGCGATTTTTATACATCATTTCATGTCTTCTTTTCATATAATTTTAGTAAGTTATGACCAGCTATCCACACGACAAGTACAACATCAATTCATACGCAACTACGCTATATCGTCATTTTTATAATCCTTAAAACAACTCACAAATGACTTTAGTTTCAACTCCAACCATTAAACACCTTCATTTCCATCATAAAATTCATGATAATAACAATCAAAATATCAAGTAAAAAACAGTTCACTAACTTCTTCACAAAACAGTCCACACACGGCTACACCATGCTTCAACATCGCTCACATAAAATCATAGATTCAACCATTTTCATACTAACATAACTTCACCTTTAACCTTCCAATTCTTTTCATTCTTTTTACCATGAGATCTATGATAGTAACAACCATATTTATTAAAGAAAATCAGTCCATTAATTCCACCAAAACAGTCCCTACGACAACTAACATTCCAACACCAACTTTCATGATTTTATGCATGCGATTCATGTTCGTCAAGTTACAACCATACTTCAACATCAACACATATAACCCCATAACTACCATCATGTTCCAACATCAACACACCTTATTTCATGCATACAACTTATATTCACACATCTACATCACCCTTAATACATGAAAAGAAAGTTAGATCTTACCTTGACAACTTGACTTCTCTACTTGGCTAGAGTTGGTGACTTGAGATGGAAATGGTTCTTGTTGCTCCAAAGACTATCTTCACGTTTTAGGGACCTTCTAAAGGGTTGAAACACCTTGGAAAATAATTTTTGGATCAAGACTCAAAGGGCTCAAAAATCAGCCCCTTGGCCGAAAGCTTCCTCTTTCCCTCTCTAGGTTTTCTTTCTTTGTTGTGAAGTTGAAATGAATGTAATGGCTGATTCCTTAGTCATTATTTGGTTCAACTTTGATGCCTACAAGTTGGTCACATGCTCCACTTATGGCATGATTCATTCCATTAACTTTACACTTTAAATTTTCTAATTTGTTTTCTACAACTTTTGGCCAACCTCACCTTCTTGTTTCTCCTTTCTTCTTTCTTTTCAATTGTTTACAAGACAATTGTATGTGTGGTGAATGATTCATACACCACCCTTTGTCCATTGTAATCATGCCAAGATGGATGAGCAATATTTAATGTAAAATGATCCCTCCACCATGTTATGTCCTCCTAAAACAATGTATACTTTCATAAAGTAGTGGATGCTCAAATATTCAATTGTATGCTTCAACTTTTTCTCCTCAAAATTTTCAGCCCTATGGCCGAATGTAACTTGTGTGTTTCTTCCAAATTTAATTGTCCACAATATGTTGAAAATGTAGTGGATGAATCAACATTTAATTGCATATTTGTATGTCTTCCATAGTAGTCTTATTTAAGATGACTTTGAGTCATCTTTTGGACATGGCATGTTAATGTTCATATTGGCTCATTGTTGCCACTAATTTTAACTTAACACCACGATTAAGTAGTTTCTAATTTCCATTAATGCTTCTATACCAAACAAAATTTGTAGATAAATTGTGACTTCAAACGAAATCGGAAGTTAAAGTCTCTACTTTGTATCTTGAGATAGTCTTAATACTCAGCCCGACTTGAATCATCCATATCTCCTTACCCCGATATCATTTTGACGAGCTGTTTGTTGCGTTGCAAACTAGACTCGATGAACTTAATTTTAGGCTTTTGAAACACCTTAAAACTCTTCATATACTAGGAGATATGCCTCCTACAATATAGGCTAAAATCGGGTCCGAGATTTTACTAAAATTGTTCCGATTCATTTCGTTTAACTTCTAATCCTCTTCCAACCTCATGTAACCTCTTATACATACATATACACAGTCATTTACATCCATAACAATTCATATACATGTCTCGAAGGGTCCGTAGAATCACAATAACCATAAGTAGAACTCACAAAGCTTCGACGAAACTCCAATCGAAAAAGTATATTCCTATCTTTTGTCCATCTTCTATATCATTACTAATAATCTCAAATACTTTAAAAGGTCACTCACATTACCTCATATACATACTCATAACGCGATTTCAAATCCTTTAGGTTACCGAAGTCACCTCGAGATACTTAAGACAACCATATTTATAACGATATTCTTACTAACTCGATTAACTTTCCTTGAACCTTCTTAACTCATTCTTTCTTGTTTTAATACAAGTAGCAAGGATTATTATGGAGTGTGACATTCTCCCCTCCTTTAGAACATTCGTCCTCGCATGTCAAATGAGGACTAAAACTCGTCAATTAAATAACCGAATCACCCGTTATCGCAGACTATAGACAGCAAGATTTGACCACGAAAAGGGTGTTTTAGGAATATTATGCCTAAAAGTGCTAAACGACCAAATGGGTCGTTACATCTCCATTTTGTGTCCATAGAATAAACCAAAGTGGAAAACAAAAACTGTTGCTACTAACAAATGAGACATAAAATGCTTATATAACTATCTTTCTAAACTAAACTATACTTCCAAAAAAATACATATATATAAAAGCTCTACCATATTTTACATTACTTGAATATTTTAGTGTATTTGACAAAGACTAAGCTTTGTCGATGATATCAGGCATTAAGTGCTTTTCTTAACTTACATAGGAATTGACATTGACAATCCATAATAATTCATAATGAAACACATTTTATAGTTCATGAATAAGCATTAAATGTTTTATTTGCGGTATTTAAGTGATCGGTGTCTTATGTCTTACCAATACCATAAAAACAATATTACTAGTCAAATATATTTCACATAAGTTTAGAGCTTACATAGGTATCCTCTTTGCCGAGATGGCTCGAACTAAACTTCTTTTCCGTCTTACAATTTCGTATGTGTCTTCTTCCATACCTCATGACGATTGGGTGGTCTACCAAGAGTAACTTGCTGCAAATGAAATAAACAAAGTTAATGTTTTTTGTCATTATTTGTAATTGTATTTGCTACCATCCAAATGGTTAAACAATTACCAATTTCCTCATAGATTGTCCCGTGGACATTTAACCACAAGTGTGCAATGAGCCACCCTTCTTCACTTTCGAGCCGCCTTTGTTGACGCTCTTCTTTTGAAAAAAAAAAAAAAAAGCGTAGGCCGATATTGATTAAGCTCCTCCCGTCTGTCCCCAAGCCGGCCCGGGTTTTGACCTTTTTTCCGAAGCTTCGGAAAAAATGTTTGACAAATTGAGAACTCGTGTCTTTGTAAAATTACTTCTAATAACATTATCCTCGACGACAAATGAGTTCCACGTACACTTTTTCTAAAACAAATATGTAACAAACATCGGAGAAACGGATGTCCGGAAGTTTACACTAAGAACACAAAATTAGACGATGAAATATCGTATTATCTCCCGTTTAAGTATTAAAGATCATCTGACAATCCATTGATCTGGTTTTGATAGTAGATAACACTATGAAAATCACGGAACTTTGATACGTTCATTTTCTATTTTCCCAAGTTCGATTGTAATTCTCATTGAACACGAATCCGATAGTCTTTGTCGATAGCACGACAAATTAGAATCTCTGACAAACTCTTAATGCTTGTTGCTAAGTTCAAGTCTCTGACGATTCTGGGCTCTTTTCTAATAAGCAATGTTAATGTTTACATAGAAGTAGTGTCTAGTTTGGAAAACTCGGTCCTCCTATTTAAACATGAAAGATTTCCCTTTTCTTGTGATTTTTCTTTATCAACTCTACCAAATACATACCATAAACTCATTAAGGATCCTTTCTTAACGTATGACACGGCACTTCACCCCACGTCGCGAAGGCACCACTATAAAGTTTTTGTATTATTTGAGATTGCATTTGCGAACCTAGAAGGATAAAACTAGCAAAACAACAATTTTAAAACAATTACCAATTTCCTCCTAGATGGATACCCCAAAACAACAAAGGTGGACACAACTCCACCAGGTTGCCATACATGATGTGTAACTACATTCGGAGGAGCGATCACTTTGTCTCATAAAACATCGGGAAAACAACAAGTCCATTTGTTGCGGCTTTAAAGAAATTCATGAGCATCTCAAGAATTCTATAAATGATGCTGTCGATGCTAATTCAAGAGAAGAAATGCAAGAATGATCCACTAGATGAAAGAGGACACGAGGTTTTAAATTTATTGAGATTATGTGGAAAGGTAATGAAAACCTCTACTTTTCATTAAGGATAGCTAAAAACAACATACTTGTTCTTTGAAGTGAGAGATGGACAAAGCTCCTAGAGTGTGTGATGCATCACCTGCACACACATGCTGATGTTTCTTTGCTTCTTTAGTTACAACTGGAGGAAATTACAAGGATAAACTACAAGAAAGGGGCCTTGTGTCCTTTGTCTCGGGTGGAAATTTCCTAATTTGTAACTAAGGGAGGTACAATTGGTGTGCATAAATGTAGCATTTTGTTCAAATGAGACATTGTACACCGGGATCTTTGTCCACTACAGAAGACAAGTAATGAAGTAAAAATACTCGTGACCTTATAAGGCAAAGTTTAAGTTATGCCTTAAGGAAAACTTTTGTTGCATTATGGGTACTTTTAGTTATGTCTTTGGGGCATACTTTTTAGTTAAGGCATAACTAAAATATTTACCTTGAAAAGTAAAAAATAAAAAATAAAAATATATATATATATATATATATATATATATATATATATATATAAAAAAGTCTTTATTGACATTAAGTGACGGCGTTACTTTTCTTAAACACAACTAAAAACAAACACTTTTACTAAACACAACTAAAAGTATATATGACATGTTTAATATTTTACTTAACACAACTTTGAAAGTCCCCCTCCGTCGAATTTTCCGTTGAACATTTCTTCTTCCATGGAGGGGTGGTCTACTTTCCTTGAAGCATATATATTTTTTTTTTGTCACTTTTTAAGGGAAACTTTTAGTAAATGGTGTGAATCCATTTCCTCCTAACACAAACCCCAACCACGGAATTCATTTAGCATAAGCCTAAAATGTTTGAAAATTATATCTTTGCACATAAAAAATTCAATCCAACCCATTTAAGCAACATATGAAATCAAGATATTTCCTATTAAAATCTAGAAAGATGACAAATTTTAAAAAGAATACTTCAAATTCCTTCAAAATAATTGCGTAATTAATGACTTCAAATAATAAACCTTACCTCTTCAAGAATATAGAAAAAACCGTAACTTTGTCTCCACTTTGAAATTGCAAAGTCAATTTTTTTGCTTTGTGTTCGGTGTTGCTTCCAATTCCACAAATTGGGTATCTTACGCCTGTATTCTCAAACTAATTCATGTCTCTTAGCTTTCCTCTGTTCGTGATTGAAGTGGCGCCATTGAGAATTTTGCCTGTGATTGAAGTGGCGCCGTTGAGAAGAGAGCAGCACAAATGATTCTACGTAGTCCTCATTCTCTGTAGTCCTGTGAATGAATTTTGCCTCCGAATGTTTGTTTGGGGAAATGGAATGATTAGGTTAAAAGTGCTCTATTTTTCTTTTAGCTAAAATAAATGGCGCCTAAGTTCCCGCTGTTGTTTTTTTCCCCCAACTTTTTTCAGTTCTAGCGCCTAAGTTTCTTTTATTCTAGCTTTAGTTTTTTAATTTTTTTTTTAACACAAATAGGGATGGGTAATGGAATGTATATACTCTCTCCGTTTCAATTTATGTGAACCATTTGATTTTATATGAAATTTTAAAAAATAGAGAAAGCTTTAAACTTGTGATGTTAAATGAGTCACATATATTTTATGTGGCTATAAATCATTGCATAAAGGTAAATTGTTTCTAATTATACAACGAGATCATTCTTTTTAGCATGGACTAATAAAAAAATAAGTTCACATAAATTGAAACGGAGGGGTATTAAACTATTTATAATCTTTGAGATAATAAGTAAATAAAAATATTAAATTTAGATAATAACCATCAAATTTTGTAGAAAACTTGCAAAACAATTTACTTTAAACAAATTGATAACTCAAATTAGCCTATTTTAGATCGAATCACCAGTTGAATAAAATTTTAACTTAACAAAAGATATATTATATATTTGTGAAGACAAAATTGAGATTGTTTTAATAAAAGATGAATTTATTATAAAAGAGTGAAAATAAAATTTTGTTTGGGAATGTCAAACCAAATTATCTCCAAACAAATCAAGAATGACTAAACTTATACAATTTTTTTCATAATATTGTTTTCTCAAAATAACTAAGGCCTCATTTGTTTATATGAAAATTAAGACGTCAAAATCTAAACGCATATCTTAATATTTAAGATATGCATTAAGAATTATATGTCTGAATCTAAATACACATATGAATACTAAGATATTGTGTTAAGGTCTGAATACTACATTATTAAGAGTTAAGACAGTTTGCTTTACGATATCTGAATGTGTAAAATATGTCTTTATTTTAAAAAAAATTAGTATGAAATTTAATACAATACAAAATGAATCTAATATGTTATCAATAAAATATTTTTTAAAATATTATATGAAGGCTGGTGTGGTGGCAATACTAGAGGTGGTCTTGTAGGTGTCAACGAAGATGGTGTCGGCTAATGGTGGTATTGTAGGTAGTAGCTAGTGGTAATGAATGCTGGTAGTAGTTGGTGGTGGTGATTGATAGTGATAGCTAATAATGTTGGTAAATGGCGACGGTGATTGACGATACATAGTGGTGAAGGATGACGGTGATAGACGATATATAGTGGTATTTGATTGTGGTGATTGCGGGTAGTCATGAGCGATGGTGTGTTGTAAAAATGGTGGTTGGTGGTGATGATTGTAAATAGTGACTAGTGGCATTGTACGTTGATTATAGTAATTGATAATGGCAGTGGTTGTGAGTAGTGACAGTTAATAATGGTAGGCAGTGACAATAATTGATAATGATGGGAGATGTCGTAATGGTAGCGATAATTAAATAGAGGAAACGATGAGCTGCCATCTTTGTATAATTTTTTTAATCGACATTTTAATGATATTAAGACTTTGTTACAGATCTTTAATAATCATTCGGACACATTAAGTAGTTGTAACATAATAGATTAATATCACAAATACAATTTCACGTCTTTGTAATTATTGACGTATAGGCTAATCAATCAATGATATTTCTTAAAAATACCACTCATGCACTATAGACTACTTAGTGTAATTATCGATTTATAAGTTAATCAATCAGTATTACTTAAGAATACCACTAATATACTTCTACTTACTAGAATTATTATATAATAGACTTATCAATCACTAACATTACTAAACAATACTTCTAATACAACACACTTTAACCATTGTCAATTTATAAGCTAAACAATCATTAACTTTTATTAAGGATGCCACTAAGAACACTTCTATTTATACTATCACTTTTTAAACTTATCACTTATAACATTCTTTAGAGTGCTATCACTATACACTTTTACTCGGTACAATAAATAAGTGGTACTAGTTAATTTTCTTATGATAAGTCTAGAAATGTAATATAACTGAAAAAGAAAAAAAAAAACTTTAAACAATTGCCGAGGGACTTACCAATTGACACCATCGCTATTTTTTATTTAAAAAATATAAAATAATTATTTATTAAATAATCAATTTTACATATTTAATTTACCAAGAGACATCCCTCGGTAATTTCAAAAAGAAAACTCAAAATAATTATATCTACTCTATCGAGAGACTCCTCGGTACATTTTATTTAATTTTCATTTATTTTTTATTAACATACGATGGTGTCCTCGGTACGGAAAAAAAGAAATTCAAAATATTTATATTTATATTACCGAGGGTCTCTCTCGAAAAATTTTAATTTGTTTTTTATTATGTACCGATAGAGTCCCTCGGTATAGTCAATTAAATGTTGACTTTAAAAAAGTCAAATAATTTACCGAGTCCTGTCCCTCGGTATCTTTAAAAAAATTAAAAATTAAAATATTTGACTTTTCCGAAATATTAGTGACATCAAATTTGTCCCTCGGTAACCCGTGTAGGTAAATAGCTTGTTTTTAGTAGTGATTGTAATTGCTTGGAGAGGAACAATTCAGACACTGGAGTGGGTGGATGATCTTGAATTTGCACTTGTCAAAGGAACAAAAATATTTGGTTCATCATGGCTTCATTTCACACCTTTGCTGCATCATGGCTTCTACAACATTTATACATCAGAAGATCCAAAATCAAGGTTTAATCAAACTAGTGCCAGAGACCAGGTACATATGAATTTGCTTACTTGCATGTTTTTCTTAGTTTTGATTGTTGAAGTGTATAATCATCACATATTTAGAGGGTGCTTGTCTAGGCTTATAAGCTGGTAAAACTGATTTGTAAGTACTTTTTGACTTATTTACGAGTTTGATAAACATAAAAAATGCTGCATAATTTATTACATCAGAAGATGATTTTATGTTTTTCTTAGATTGGTGTATAATCATCACATATTTAGAGGGTGCTTGTCTAGGCTTATAAGCTGGTAAAACTGATTTGTAGTTTTTTGACCAAGTTTTTTTAAGTCAAATTAAGCAAAAAGTCATAATTTATTCATCCGTAATTTTTGATTTTTTTTGACCAATTTTTTTTTACTATTTCATCCGTAATATTTTTTTCTAATTCTCGAAATAACAAACTGCTAACTTTTTCTTCATTCTGTTATATGATGTTCCTCTTTTTCTTTATTAGATTGCATTTAGAATTTATAATTTCTTGTAAAAAATTTACGCATATTTCAGGTCCTTGAAGAAGTGAAAAGATTGGTTGAGGAATATAAGCATGAAGAGGTCAGCATAACTGTGACTGGGCATAGCCTAGGTGCATCACTTGCAACACTAAATGCAGTTGACATAGCTTACAATGGTATAAACAAGTCAAGCAGTGGCAAAGAGTTCCCAGTGACAGCTTTTGTATTCGCAAGTCCTAAAGTTGGGGAACTTCTTTTTCAGAATGCAGTTTCCAAACTGGAACACCTTCACATCTTGAGAATTCATAACGTATTCGATATTGTTCCGGCATATCCGGCCATTGGCTATTTCGACGTTGGGAAGGTAATAATGATTGACACCACAAAATCCACCTATTTGAAGCATCATCCTTTGGACCCCCACACACAGCATAATTTGGAGGGTTACTTGCACGGAATTGATGGTACCCAAGGATCAGGAGATTTTAAACTAGAGGTGCATCGCGATCTCGCACTTGTCAACAGGGTATGGGACATTCTAAAAGATGAATATCTTGTCCCTGGGGCTTGGTGGATCGA
Source organism: Lycium ferocissimum (assembly GCF_029784015.1). Classification (NCBI taxonomy): domain Eukaryota; kingdom Viridiplantae; phylum Streptophyta; class Magnoliopsida; order Solanales; family Solanaceae; genus Lycium; species Lycium ferocissimum. Next base: position 54,101,875 of record NC_081343.1, on the reverse strand, counting down.
GAAGAACAAAGCAATGGTTCAGCAAAAAGATGGAACTTGGCTTCTTATGGATGGCGAGGATTATGACTTATGAGAACTATGATTTTATTTATTTTATTTCATGTAATGTGTGAATAAAGGGCTCTTTCGCCAGCTTGAAAAAGAGCACCATACGTATAATATGGTTCCCTTAATAATACAGGATAAGGAATAGCTGTACGCCTAAAGCTGGAAATAAGGTTGTCCTTTCTGGTCCCTAAGGCGATGAAGCTGAAACAGATGTTATATTTTAATTTATGTGTCAATTTCTGTGATGCTTTTTTTTTTTTTTTAATTATTGTGAGAGAGATATAATGGATCTTACGGCTTGTTTGGATGGTTGTTACCTATTTTATTGTATCATGTTGTTATTTTAAATACAATATGTGTTTTGATTACTACTTTAAGTTTATTATATTGTATTATTAAATCCATAGTTACGTAACAACGAAAAGTTCTATTTTACGAAATGACTAGTTTGGTGTGGTTGCATTGTTACCTTTTTTTTTTCCTCATTTTGACTTTAATTGTTTATTATTTTATAATCCTGTTTTTATCCTTTATCCTACCTTTTTTTTAATTTTTTTAATAATAACTCTACGCCGTATATCCTACTTTTTTTTATAATATTGTAAGTTTATTCTTCAGCTTATTGATGTGTGGCATTATATATCAATGAAAATGATGCAATCTATCCAGACGTTGTTTCATCAAAACAATATATCACATACAACAATACAATACAATACAATACATTATGAAATTACGTGTAAGAACCATCCAAACAAACTGTTAATGTATTGATGCACAATATGATAAAAAAATATCATAGTAGTGTTAAATATGGTGGGTTAAGGAGCCCCAGTCAATAAATTAAGATCTAATATGTAAAACCAAGAGAGATGCATAATGCTTTGCCTCTTGAATGTTGCTGTGAAGGGAGGGTAATCACTGTAATGAAAAATTAAGGATAATGGATACACTCCACTTTCCTTCTTTCAAAATCAGAAAAGCGAAGACCTCAAACCTGGAAGCTGCAAAATATCTGATTGCAACTTAATCAATAGTTCATTAGAATGAGAATGTACACATATTTCTAATATTTCTGTAAGGCTAATTGATGTGTATCTTTAACTTATATTTATGCACCCTAAACGCATTAGGACGCAATTCAACATCAGTGAAAAAATCGCATATATATATATAAGGTAGGTTGGGATCAACACTAAGACCCGGTGCCACCACAAAGAGGATTTAACTAAATAAAGAGTTCTTTAAAATGAGAACAACTACACAAATATAAATGATTATATTTTTTATTCAAAAAATATTTGCTTGATGTATGTATTGCGAATAACAAGACTGACTAACTCAAATATCTTTCTCATAATTATTGGTCAAACCTGCGATATGGATACAAACAAGGAGCACTGACTCGCTCAGTAATACCTGTGATTGGACTTTACAAAGTGTACTGAAGGATTGATTACCTTGCGCATTCAAATTAACTAGTTTTAGGCGTATGCCATACTAATCGGTTCATTATTTTTTTCAAATATTCATCTTGACTTTTTTCTTGTTTTTGATATTTCAAAACATATAATTTAAATGTGAAGATGGGCAATTTCAACTATAGTTGCAAGTTGCAACTTGCAAATGCTAGAGTAATATTTTGCAATCTAATATAGTTCATACACGTTAGTTTTTTGTTTGTATGATTGAAAAAGCAATCAGCTGGCAATATTTATGATTATATTACTTAAGATTTTTCTAAAATTTAATTATTAAATTGAAAAATTATTATCAATTCGTGATTCAGTAATTCAAATGACATATTAGAAGGATTGTATAACAATTTTTTTTAAAGCTATTGTATAACAAATTAAGCCTTTATTGGACAGCTTTTGTCGTTTACGAGTATTCTCCCTTTAAAGTTAAACTGTTAAAGATGATGTCAAGCCTTAACCTCATTTAAACATTTTAAGACTCGACGTAGTTGACCTTTTTTAAAAAGAAATACCTACTACAGTACTTTCTTTGTTTTCATCTTATGACAGTCATGCTTGTTTTGGATGGTTGTTACACACAATTTCATAATATATCGTATTGTGTTGTGCTATATTATTTTGATGAAACATTGTTTGGATAGATTGTATCGCTTTTATCGTTGCATAATGCCACACATTAATAATCTAAAGAATAAACTTACGATATTTTAAAGAAAAGCAACATACGGGGGTAGAGTTATTATTAAAAAAAGGGAAAAGGCTCAAATATGTCATCGAACTATCGGAAATAGCTCATTTATGCCACTCGTCAATAATTTGATTCATTTATGTCATCGCCGTTACCAAAATGGCTCATCCATGCCATCGCCGTTACCAAAATGACTCATTCATGTCATTTTTCATTAACACCGGTTTTACATGTATGACATGTGACCTCCAATTAGAAGTGCACGTCATTTAATTAAATCAATTTTTTAAATCCCAAATCAATATGCTTATTACTTGGATATATGTGCAATGACAAAAATGTGTAGTCAAGTCAAATTCCAAGAAAGTGCTCAAGTTAATGTAAGTTGTATATTATTTACTGCATTTTCACTAATTACAAACATTAGTTACCAAAACGTATCAAGTAATAGTGTAAAACTACAATGTTACAGATGGGGGAAATAAGATTATGGTTGTGGATGGGTCGGTTGTATGTGTTAGATTTTTTATCAATTTGGGATTTAAAATTGGGCTTGTTTAATTAAGCATTGTGGACTTACCTCTATTAGAGCCATGTCGTATGTTTATTATAAAATAAGCATTAATGAAAAATGGCATGGATGAGCCATTTTAATAGCAGCGATGGCATAAATGAACCAAAGCTATTACGAGCGGCATAAATAGTTTATTTAAAGATAGTTGATGCAGATATTTGTGCACTTTTAAGTTATAAAATTTATGTTAAAATGATAAATTGTACTTACATGTGGTCATCTAATTCTAAATTTAACATAGTTGAATATTGTCCGAACCTAAAAGCTAAGTTCTTGCTTTGTTAACAACAAATATTTAACTCGTTGAAACATATGAAATTATAGATGGTAATGCTCACAGTTGGACGTAAAAAATATGTGCACAAAGCGATAGATAGAATGTTAAGTGTTCATCTTTATAAAAATTAATATAATGATTTACAAAAACAAAAACATAGTGAAAGGAGTATATATTTAAATAGACGAGATTTTCTAACTTAAATAGAATAAGATAAGTTCCTACTACTT